>NC_081561.1:113654853-113656642 GCF_022355385.1 Mustela nigripes
ATTTTATTTATTTGTCATAGAGAGAGAAGCGAGAGCAAGCACAGGCAGACAGAGTGGCAGGCAGAGGCAAAGGGAGAAGCAGGCTCCCTGCCAAGCAAGGAGCCCGATGTGGGACTCGATCCCAGGACGCTGGGATCATGACCTGAGCCGAAGGCAGCTGCTTAACCAACTGAGCCACCCAGGCGTCCCAAGAAAAACTAATTTTAAAAATCGATTTTAAATATTTGACTTATCATAAATAATAACATTTTAATTTTAGATCAAAATAAAAACTTGGGATATATTATGTGCTCTTATGTTTTTCTTTTGGGAGGCACTAAGTCTCCAAAACCTGGTTTATCTCATTATGAGTTAATTTTAATCCAGACTTGTTCAATAGCCACATATATGGCTATATATAGCTACTGGCCACTCTATGTGACACCTGGGCTCTTGAGATGAAACTACCCCTGATATTCATGCAGTTTAGTGTGGCTTGGGGAATATTTTTAAGCTCTCACCCACAAATTATATCCTATAGATTATTTGTCCTGTTTCTCTCAATTTTCTCAGTGTGTGGGAGAATATACGCTGGGATTTTCTGGATTCTAAGACCTTAGAGCTATTAGAAAACTCATTTTTTCTTGTCCCTGCCCCCATTACTTTTGCACAACTATTAAACCCATTAGAGGTCTATGAAAGATCTGCTGTTTCAGTCATGTTCTGGCCATGACTGGGTTGGAGGAATAATTTATAACTTACTTTTGTTGAAACTTAACTGCTTGGGTGTTTTCTTTGCTGTTCCAATTGCTATTTGTTTCACTGTTAAGTTTACAAAGCAAACAAAGCATCATTATTTTGTCTTATTCAGAATTTTATCTCCTTAGATTTACCTACATTTTCTACCAATTTGTTCAACAAATCAAAACCTTTTTTCTAAGATTTCTTTTAATGCTTAATAAATTCACCATTGAAAAGTTTCTTCTGTGAATGTTATCTGGTGTCTGCTTAATTTTATTTTATTACACTTCATTGGTTTCTTGGTTCATCCCTTTTTTCCCAGTTTTTAATTATATCTTTCCCTCCTTATGATGTTATCATTTTGATAAAGTAATCTTTGTATATTTCCTTCAAAGGTTTTTTTTTTAAACAAATCAAAATCTTATTTGGTTTTATTTCTCCTTAATTTTGAATGTCAGTTCTGTTGGACATTTAGTTATTAATTTGTATTATGATTTTAAAGATATTTTTCTATTGTTTCCTGGCAGCAAGAGTTGTTGATAAAATGTCTGATATTTGTTCTTTTGTAAGAAACAAGAATTTTGTTCATGGAATCTTTTAGGAATTTAATTTGTTATTCTTGGGATTCTGAAACTTCATCAAAATGTATTGGCTATGATACTCACTTTCTTGGAACTAGGTGTGCCCTTTTGGTCTGAAATCTCCCTCAATTTTAAGAAGTTTTTTTTTTTTTTTTTTTTTTTTTTTAATTCTGTATCTGCTTTTTCCTGTTTTCTTTACTTCTGTGACTACATTTGATTGATTTTGGAATTTCTGTACCTATTCTCCGTGTTTCATTACTTTCTTTAATTCTTCCATTTTCTTTTCCTTTCTTTTATCTTTTCCTTTCTTCTCTTCTCTTCTCTTCAACTGTGGTTTATTTTTAGTTAAGCCAGAAGAAAATACCACCTAATGGGTCTAGAAGATTTCAAGATCTTCAAGATCTTGAATTTTTGGGAGTTAAGTATGAAGAGAGTAGTTGTACCAAACTTTAACTTTTTTTTTTTTTTTTTTTTTTTTTTTTTTTTTT
>NC_081561.1:113656742-113753767 GCF_022355385.1 Mustela nigripes
TTTTTTTTTTTTTTTTTTTTTTTTTTTTTACTTCTAGGCATCCTAAAAGAAGGAGCCAAGAGAAAGAAAAAGACACTTTTTAAAATAATAACTAACCAATGGAATAGAAAATTAAAGGAAGCCTAAGAGGAACCGGACAGTTGTTCTTCTAAGTCAAAAAGGGCAACAAAGGAAAGAAAAGGAAGAAAGAAAAAGGAGACGAAGAGGAGGAGTGGGAGGAGGGAATGGGGGGGGGGGGTGGGGGGGAGGAGGGAAAGGAGGAGAAGAAAAAAAAAAAAGGGAAACAAAGGAAAGAAAAGGAAGAAAGAAAAAGGGGAGGAGGAGGAGGGGGGGGAGGAGGGAATGGGGGGGGGTGTTGGGGAGAAGAAGGAACAGGAGAAGAAGAAAAAGAAAAAGAAAAAAATGGTAGGTCTGAGATGCCCTGGCTTCCAGATGAACTAGACATCAATGAGAGGAGGATTATCAAGGCAGAATGCCAAAGAAAGTCTTACCAAATGTGCAAATAAATTATAATAAGTGTGCTGTACTTTAAAATATATGTGTCTTAAATAACTTAACGTTTCTTCTCATTCTAAGTTTTTTTAAGAAGTCTTTTTTTTAAACTGCTATAAAGTCATTTACTAAAAATAAATATTATGCTTTCATTACATCATTTTCCTAGTCTTTTTTATATTACAATTAAAAGTCCCAGAAATTATGCAAACATATTTACAAAAAACTGAGCCAGCATCATTTAAACACTCCTGTTTTTCAAAATTCCTTGTAAACGGTTTCCAGAAACTCCCCAAAGATTGTTTATTTTTCTCTCTCTTCTTTAAGGTTTGTGTAGGTGTGTGTTTGCATTGTTTAGTTTTAAGATGAAAGTTCCCAAATCTCTCTTGCCTGGAAATTCTCTGGAGCAATCAAGGAAGATGAGTGATATGGAAGGGGGTGAGGGATTGAGGAGAGAAGGCAAGCATGTATCCAGATCCCGTGTAAGAAAGGCGAGGGCTATCAGTGGGCCTTTCTGCCTGTGCAGCCTCCACAAGTTGTGGGCACCCATGAGCCTGTAAGTCTGGATGAGTCTGGCCTGGTCTTAGGGGTCAAGGACTTCTGACAGCACTCATGGGGAGAACAGATGAGCACTGACTCAAAACTCTACAAAAGTACAGTCCTACGACATCTGGGATTTTAGCAGTAATGCTAACATCTATAGTTTTTTTTTTCCTTTAATTTAAAAAAAATGGTTTTTTTCTGTTTTCCTATTATATGGTTATTTTAAACTTCTTTTTAAAAATTCTGTATAGTTATTATGATTTTAAGAGGAGAAAGAGAAGCATTTACAGACTTTTCACAATTATCTTGTTTTGTTAGTCCTTTTTTTTTTTTTTTTTTTTAGATTTTATTCATTTATTTGACAGACAGAGATCACAATTAGGCAGAGAGAGGGAGGAGGCAGGCTCCCTGCTGAGCAGAGAGCCTGGTGTGGGGTTCGATCCCAGGACCCTGGGATCATGACCTGAGCTGAAGGCAGAGGCTTAATCCACTGAGCCACCCAGGCGCCCCTGTCAGTCCCTTTTTTAACCTCCTCCTTTTCTCATACTGCACGGTTAGTCAGCTTTAATATTTTTGTTGCTTTCCCCAAATATCCATCTAGTTGTTCAGACTTACAATATAGAAAACCATAAGAAAGTGTCATAAACTTGATTGAGGGTAATCAAAGACCTCTCAAAGTATCAAAGAACTATTAATTTGTTGTTTTAAAAGCATGGAAGCTTTGTTTGTTTTTTAGTTTTTAAATTTCATTTTTTTTTATTCCATTTTTCAGGGAATCCCTCTAAGCTGTTTCAAGAGCAGCGATGAGGAGAAAGGAGGATCTCGTCCACCCACCCTCTATCAGACACAGAACTACACCTGCAATAACAACTTCGGTCTTTTGCTCCCAGAATAGCTAAAGGAATAACAGAGATGCTCAGCGGCATCTTCCCAGCTGCCCCATGGGAACCAGGCCTGCCACACGTGCCCACAGGCTAGAAAAGTCCTGGCGATCAGTGAGCAGCATTTCTCCTCAGTTCCAGCCCTTCAGCATTCCCATCTGGTCTCAAATTATTTTGTTGTAAAATTGTCCCTTTTTGTGCTTTTTTCCTTCTCAGTTTTCTCCATCTTCTTCTGTATGTCATATGTATTTTTCACCCAAACATGTGCCCTCTGAACCCCCAGATTCTATACTTTCCTTAATGAAATGTTACAATGCACAGAGTGTGTCTGGAGTCTCCAGCTTGCTTGATATTAGCTGGTATGTCAATGGTTCTTATTTTTAGTTTGTGTTGAGAGGGGCTTGTTTTTTAGTGTAGCCTGTTCAGCATCCTGCCCTGTTTGAGTCCTGGTCTCCCCCAGGCAGAGGAAATAGACCCCCAGAAACTAAGTATGGGTAATTGGCCTCTCTGGGCTGCTTCAGCTGCACTTTGAGCCTCTTCATGCCCATTTGGAAGCTGCTCGTGACCTGGTTGGCCTGTTTGTTGGAGCCTTCTCTCTATTGCTGGCAGATTACTGGAACTTACTGAGGACAGAAAGACCTGTCTTACCTGACTATAGTCAGCACGGTGGTCGGCTGGACATGCATACTTCTGACTCCAGCGTAGGGGACTGCATTGGCGGGGCTGTGTGCTGGGTAGGGCTGGATGCCTTTGGTAAACACAGCTTGTACTGCAAGTTGCCCACTGATCTGTTTCGGGGAGGTTGGTGAGAGGTTCGCCCCAGAAGGGGATGGGATGCTAGCCATGCACAGCTGGTGAAGTGATGCTCCAAGAGGTGCTGCTGCCTGAGGCTGAGGTTATGTGTGAAGGCACCAGGCATTCATGTTGAGGGTCACCATCTGCTGCATCTGGGCATCAGTGAAGGTAGCCATGGGGTTCAGATAGCCATCCTGCTTGACTGACGTCATTAGTACTGCTTGCTGTTATGTCTGTGTCTCTGTGTCAGTGCCATGGGCACCAAACAGGATGGCTATGGGGTTGAACACGCCCATCTGGCCAGCCATCCATCACATTCGCTGGATCATGTTTTCCTTGTCAGTGTCGGCAAACTTGACCACCAGATTGGGTGAGGCTCCCAGCCTAGTCTAGCTCTTTCCATCTTTTTTAAAATGTGTTTATAACACTAAGAAAATTCTCTGAGACTTTCTTCCATTTGATTAATTTGATTTCTGGTATTGGCCATTTTTCTCTTCTGTCTGTTAGTTGAAATAATCTTAATTTTACCTTACCAAATTTATTTGCAGTTTATAGGAAACCTAATTCTTTTTTATAAGAGAAATATTATCCTAACCACTCTGATGAAATTACTTATACTTAGAGTCTTTGCCTTTCTTGTTAATTCTGTCACTTCAGCTGTTAATTCTTTAGTCTGTTAATTTTGGAACTTAAATTACTGTTCTTTTCTCAACTTTTTTTCTGAACCTTATGCTTTTGTCCAAATTTTTAAAAAGATGCTCTTTGCTTGAGGAATTGCCTATTCACTTTTCTGTGCCTCTCTGTGTGTTTTAAGGAGTGGGAAATGATATTTCTCAGAGTTCCTTGCCAGCTGACTTCTGGCTGGGCTCTACCAATATTTGGAGGAGGAGGACTGATATCCATGTTAATAGAACAGTAGCTGACACCTACTCTGGAAAGAGCCTCTTGCCTACAGTCTGCAGTCAGAACCAGCCCTCTGTCTCCCTTGGTGCTCTTGTTATCCCCATTTGAAACCTTTTCCAGTGTTCATACTTTGATTTGGTTACTTCCTCTCCCATGCTACAGTATCAATGGCGAGGCCCCTTGTCAAGGTCTAGGTATAGCCATGCAACCTCTCCTGTTCATTGTGGGCTCTAGGGAAATAAACCCTTCCCATTTGTCCCCCAGCTTTACAGATCACAGCTCCTTCCTGCAGTGACTAATATCTAAGTTACCTCACTATTTCCCTTTTGTTCTCTTAGGCCTTCCAATAACCATGTAACCATTTTTCTGTATCAAATTTTCTCTGAAATAGATAAAATGGGTTCTATTTTCCTGGCCTTTGAATCTATTCTCTATCCTCTATATGTCTTTGGAAGCCTATTATATAGAGTTGCCAGATAAAATACAGGATACAATATGTAGTATATGCTTATAGTGAGAAATTGTCCATTGCACACCTAAATTTAAATTGAATTGGATGTCCTAAATCTTTATTTGTTAAATCTGACAGCCTTATGGTTATATTCCTCAACAACCTGCTCTTTTGGTCATGATAGATTATGGTTTGGAATACACCGCTGAGAGAGATGTGCCGTTGCTGATCAGATATGAGGCTTCTTGCCTATTTCTTGAGGTAAATATCTATGTGAGGCATTGTTTTCCCTATCAATTCTACCACCAGCACTCATTGCCTTAGACCAGCAACAAGTGCAGATGCTGCTACAAAAATAGTGCCCTTTGGGTTTAGGGTATCATACTATGTTGGAATTCATCATAGGAAATCATTAATGTTAAGGGACAGTTTTCTTAAAATAACCCATATGGGTTTATCCTGAGTAATTTTTTATTTGAAGATTTATAGTTTACTCTTCTTCCATTCAATTGAGTTGAATGTGTGCATCTGCTTATTGGATGGTTCATATGTGAATCTACTTGAAACACTTCATTTACCAGACTCAGAAATCAAGGTTACACAGTGAGTTAATTGAAGAAACAGGACCGGATGCAATTTGCTGGACATACAGAAGAAGTCTGGAATAGATGTTTAATAAATGTTAAAAAATAAATTATGTTCCTCAGTCATATGTGATGTTTTCATTAAGCAATGTGGAATATGTCAATATGGAACAAGTTTCTCATCCTATACCTCAATCATGACATCTATGATTTAGAAGAGAGAAGAATTTTATTGATGGGGAGAAAATAAAAATTTAGTGGTGCCTGAGTGGCTAAGTCAATTGAGCATCCGACTCTTGATTTTGCATCAGATCATGGTCACGGGGTCATTAGATGGAGCTCCATGTCAGGCTCTATGCTGGATGTGGAGCCTGCTTAAGATTCTATTCTCTCTCTCCCTCTCTCTCTTCCCCTCCCCCTGCTCACACACACACTCTCTCTTTCTCAACAACAAAATTAACTAGATATTTCAAAATATAATATGGATTTAAGCAGTTATGTTTTACACAATAATATACTTTGCTATCAAATGAATATTTTCTATGATTTATAGATTTTTCCAAGACAGTTAAGTAGCCAGAACTACTAATGCACCCTGTTCACAAACACAATATTCTTCCAAAATCTCAAGTAAGTGAGTATCTTCACTTACTTGAAGATCAGTCAGAGGTATCAACTACTGATGGTTCCTAAATTCTTGTTTTAGAAAGAGAGGTGGAGCCTACAGCAAACACACAGAGTTAATAGCTAAATAAAAAGAGCTTTTGCAGTTATGTATTGGGGTGTCAACGAACAAGGTAAGAGCACTGATATCCTCCATATTGATATTTCTTCTTTAGTTTTAAACACAATTGTTTTGTTATTTCGTGATAACAGTTACATAGAGCATGTGAACAAAAAACCTATGTTAAATCTTTTCAAAGTGTACCTTTACAGTATATGTGACAATGCAGTAAGTCCCTAGAAAAGTCTAAGGGAGGAAATTTCTTTTGTATATAAAATCTCTAAACACTTTTTTGTTGCTTTTGCAACATTAATAAAGGTCTCATTTCTTATACATTAGTGCATAATTTAATAAATCCATCAAATGAGTCATATGTTTCCCTTTTATCTTAATAAAATACTATACAAATTTAATACTTTCTAATAAAAACAGAAGAAAGGTCATCTTCTTCTGTGAATAAATTTAATATGGCTTTATTTTTATATCATTTACGGTATGGTAACAATGTGAGAGTACTTATTTAGGCTTGAATAAAATATAATTATTTACTTTTCTTAAAGAGTATCACTATAAAAGAAAATAAACATTAAACACATGTTAGACATGCAGAAGGGTCCTCGCTTTTAGCTTTACAGGAAGGGAATACTAAAATTCTAAATATGGGAGTAAATTTTCTTTAGTGTTATTTGATACTAAGGAATAAGTTAACATATCTTTCCTAAGTTTGTTTATAGGCGCTTTGTAATGTCTATTGATACATTGACTTTGCAAACATTCAAGTCTGCCAAGTGGCTTTCTCTCACTTTCTAGGGTGTCCTGTGCAAGATTATTTAGTAAGGTTTTTGTTTGTTTGTTTTAAATTTAGAATAATTTTGTTTTTCCTTTCAATAGTACCTGAGTCCAGGGTCCAGGGTTTTATTTTGTTGCTCTATGGGGTTGAGACAAAAATAATTTCTCCATACTTTTTGGTTCTGTGATTGTTAATGAATTTTAATTTCCAAAGTCCTTTGGTGATCTGTCATATTAAAAAAAAAAAAAAGTGGGAAAGAAAGAAAAAAGTCTTGTTAAAGCTATGTTTAAGGAAGCATCACAGCAGGGCTGAGTTTAGAGTGGGATCTGACCGTCCACTTATTGTCCTAGGGAGCAAAGTATACTTGATTGATCTTTTCTTTAGTTTCCTCATATGTAAGTGGTACAAATTTGTGTCAGAAAAGGATGCTGCAAGAATTAATGAGCAATTCCATTAAAGAGCTCCATGTCTGACAACTTGTAAGCATTTAAAAATGCTTGTTGTATTATTGTTGTCATTGTCACTATTTTGATGGCTCTGTTGAAAATATTCCTGATAGCAGTTCAATTTCTCTCATGAAAAAAAGCAAATAATCAGGGGAAAGTTTTGAAAACATATAAAAGAAGATGCAATAAATTGATCCAATGTATTTTCATCTGGCAAAATGTATTTTGTACTTGACAAGAATGGAATTGCACGTATTCTAATTACTAAGCCCATTGTACTTTCTGACATTACAAAAATAAAAGTTTATAAACAATTACAGATTAGCTGATAATTCTTTAAAATAAAACTTTGGCCTTTTGATACTTCTCAGTACCCATTACAGATGTTTAGAGGATGGGATGAAGACAGGAGGCTAAACAAATTATAGAAAATCCATATTAATATACAAATTCCTGCAGCAAAACTTGAGTGATTATTAAACTGAAACTGCTGTTAAAACAATTTTCCCGAGTTATCACTGGACACAAAAATGTGCTCGTTCTATCAGAATGTTTTTAGGTGGGAAACTGTCATCCTTTTCTGGTGATCTCTTTGCAGAGAACACAAAATGCAACCAAAAGGTCTGAGTATAGGTGCTCTTCAGAAAGGCCTTCTGAATCTCTTGCCTTCTCTTTTATTCTCTAAACACATGGAAAAAGGTAACAAGTATATAGTGACCTAAAGGATCACATTACAACACAATAAATTAAATGGTATTTATATATCTTTTGATAAAACCCATGTGTTGGTACACACACACACACACACACACATGCATGCACACGCACACCAGAAAAGCCAAAATAAACTTTCCATCTGAATTAAATTCTCTAAGAGCAGAATTCTAAGAACAATATATTTGAAGTTGTATAACTAGGTCCCTTATTTTTTGTTAAAAAAAACTTATTATATATCATCAGAAATTTAGGTCCTGGATCAGAATACCTTTAGTAAATATGAGAGGCACTAACAAGTTATGTAAAGAGATAACACAAGGAAGCTTATTTTAATCACTAGCAAGCAGCATCAGCTATTCCTTGAGTAATAACTATCATTCTCCCCAGATTTAACATGTAAAGTCAAAATTCATTTTCATCCTTAACTGTACTTCTATTCCCTATCTACGCTAAACAGTGCTGCTTCTTTCTGCTCTGTAATTTTTGGTCATATTGGCTTCAATCACTATACAACTTTGTCACAATATTCACTCTGAATCTCTTATTCTCTTTGAAATTAAACTTAAATTTCATGAACATCATAGTATGCACTTTCCTCTTCAAAGCACCTGTGTGTTTTGCACCTGTATATATACACATGTGTGGTTCTATTTGTGTGTGTGGGTGTGTCCACTGAAGGGATGTCTGTTTAAAAGCACGATTTCTTGAAAACAATGCACAAGCATATAGCCCAGACCAAAGAAAAGAAAAGGGGGGGAGGGGGAGGAGAAAAAGATGATGCATTGATTAATGGTGTAAAAATCTTTGATACATGGCTGCATCAGTTACAGAAATAGGGAAGTGGTAGAGTTAATTTTGAAATGAAGTTTAGACAGCTGATACTATGGCTGTTGAGGTTGAATGGACTAGCATATTGGCAACCAAATAGTGTTTCCCCTCTTAGTTCCTTTTATTTTTAAGTTTAATCAACTCTATTTTTTATGCATCTAACCATATAGATTCTATATGCACAAACTAGACAGCTATTGTTTAATAAACATTTACCATCTGAATAATTTCAACAGGCTATCATAATAAAATATATTACTCTCCTACATTATGGTAAATATTTGGCTGCTATACATAATTATTAGTTTTTTAGTTATTAGAGTTCTCTATTTAAAAAAGGTTTTTATTAGAAAAAAACCTCTTTTCTATAAACTAATTTAAAATACAGGCATTACTAAGGCATCTGGGTGGCTTTCTGTTAAGTGTATAACTCTTGATTTCAGCTCAGGTCATGACCTCACAGTGATGAGATTGAGCCCAGAGTCAGGTCCCTGCTTGGTATGGTGTCTGCTTGGGATTCTGTCTCTCACTCTCCTTCTGCCCCTCACCCCCATTGCCCCTTGCTCATCTGTGCTTCCTCTCTATCTCTATCTTACTCAAAATAAGTAAATAAAATCTTTAAAAAATAACAAATAAAACCCAGTCATTATTATATAATGAAAAATAACCTTTGCTGCTGATTTAGTAAATGGGAATGGGAAAGTGGCTCTCACTTTCCATTCTCAGTAAAGATGAATGATTTCTTACAATATTTTATATTCTTTTTTTTTTTAAAGATTTTATCTATTTATTTGACAGAGAGAGATCACAAGTAGGCAGAAAGGCAGGCAGAGAGAGAGAGAGGAGGAAACAGGCTCCCTGCTGAGCAGAGAGCACGATGCGGGACTCAATCCCAGGACCCTGAGATCATGACCTGAGCCGAAGGCAGCGGCTTAACCCACTGAGCCACCCAGGTGCCCCAATATTTTAGATTCTTGAGTATATTAACCCTTTACCTGGAAATGCACCATTTAGCCAGTTACTCCAATACTTTGTGCATTTTAGTTTGATAATTGTACTGGATATTCTCTGGTTACTCCTACAGATCTGCTCTCTACTCTTCCACTTTGCTCTGTCCCCCGGAAAGCTGATCTTTATGAACTGCATCAAATGAATTCCCTTGCTCGCTGGCTTCCAGTTGGTTTGGCCAATGGAACTACTAGCAGTGTGTTAGTGGTTGAGTAGAAAGACAAGTATAAAGCCAGATCCTTCACTGCCTAGTTGTAAGTTGATGATGGTGGAGACCTTCTCTTAAAGGGTCAGCAGCCCTATCCTATAGTTGTAGGTGTTACAGAGTTCTGGTATCAACTATCCCCCTTGTCACTTCAACCATATAGGTAGTAACAGGTGTCTGCTAAAACTATCCCTTACTGGTCTTTCTTAACTCTGTCAACAGCTTTGTAAAACAAAAGGTCTTAATATTAATCTCTCTTGAATCACCCCTTTTGAGTGTGCAATATTTCCTCCCAGGAATTTCAATGATCGCATTGGATTAATTTTTTTTTTCTTTCCAAAATTTTTGCTCCAAGTCACTTTTTTTACAAAATATTGAGAACTGATTTTACAGCACCTGAGTTTTTTATTTCAGATTCTCAGGTGTGGGTTTTCTATTGGAAATGTGAAAAATGAGGTCTTTTCTACATGATGATTTCAGGTTATTGCAGAAACAAGAGGGGCAATGGGTATGAAAAAGCAATTTTAAGCTTGAAAAAATAAACAAAAAATACATTTTGATAATTTCCTCATCATTTAAAAGACAGAAAAATATTTAGCATTATCATTCTTATCATTATTAAATGTGGCTTTAAACAGAAGTTTTTAAAGGACTATGACTCTCATATTCTTGTGAACCTAGTTTTCCATCTCACTGAAAAATTTCCTATTTCTTTTCCCCACTCCTTAATATTTTGCCATAACACTGAATAAAATTTGAATTATAGAGTAATTTCACAGATATGGATCATTTTCTTGTCCAAAGACATTTAAAAACCTCTGGGCCAGAAATCCTTAATTAATTAAGAAGACAAAAAATGTTGGTCAACCTATATAAGTCAGATGAACAAAATATATAAATAAGAAGTCATGGAAAAGATCTGGTTTTCTCTTAAAGTTCAGGAAAACAGATGCAAAATATAATATGTCAGCTAAAAATAAAACTAAATGGCAGCTGAGGAGGGATTTAAAATTCAGAATAATCAATTTAAAATAAAATATATTGCTTTGGGCTTCCTGTTATACATAAAGCCAAAATCAATAGTTATTATTATTTTGCCTACAACTAAGTCTAATAATCATATAACAAATGGCATTATTGCATTTGAATTCAACCATTTACAGAGTTCAACCATAGGAAAGTCAAGTAACTAATCAAACCCAAACCAACACAAACCAGTAATTTCATCTGCAGATGCATATGAAAATCAAGAACATGTAGCAAGGTAATGTTTGCCTCCTGATTCTTATTTAAGCTTCCATATGCCAAAACTGAATTTTTTTCAATCATAAGTTACATTAATGATCTAAGTGCTACCCTAGATCCCATTTATTTTCATTTTGAGGTTTTAATAATGACCTACAGAAAATGTGCAGGATAAACAGACATTCCAACTTCATTTAGCTGGTTTGAGTTATCTCTGTAACCCTAAGAAAAGCTGTCAGTGTTTGAACAAGAGTTGAAGTGTCAGGGAGGAAATGTCTGAAATAGAGTTTAGACATGAATGAAATGAGATTAAAGAAAGTCTACATTGTTTTTTGTAAACTTAATCTCTACATAAAAACTAACAACTGAAGAGTAAATCTATGGAATATTGCCAAGCATGTCTATTAATATGAAGTGGGAGAATGAGTGAAACATTTGCAGGTTTCATGAGAAGTAAATACATGCCTTCAGGAGTGAAAGACATTAACATCTTATGGTTGGTTTGTTTGTTTTTAATAATATCTGTCAATCAAAATTTATGAATTAAAAAAAAAAAACCTGCTATGCCAAACAGATTAGATACAGAGACCTAAGAAAAGGAAGATGGATAGAATTATTCATGGGGCAAATAATCTTTCCCCTTTTTTGCTAAGAATAAGCAGAGCTGCCTTTGTGGAAACTTAACTAAGCAGAAACCTGCAGGGTCTGCTCAGTGCTGCTGACCTGCCAGCTGGAAAGAGCACTGAGTTTAAAGGGTTTAAGCTCTCAAAGAAGCCAAGACTTGGCTGATCATCTTGGGCTCAGCATATTGTGAGGCATATGAACACTCTCTTCAAAACTGGCAGGGAAAAAAAGGAAGGAAAATTGAAAATCTAAACACAGTAGCCAGTTAAAATTCAGACAATTGTAAGGGTTGTGTTTTCTCTGAAGCATTTGCTTATACTGTATGTTATCGAATAAAGAAATAAATGGATTTACTTTTGGGGGAAAGAAAAGAAGTATAACTTGAGATTGCTGCACTACTCTTAAAGTGCACTGAAAAAAAAAGGCAAAAAGAGAGAACATATAGATATTCTAGTATGAAATACAGAAATTTGTGTCATTTTTCTTCATGTGATCATTTTTTCCTCTGTCCCTAGAAATATGTTTATATTATTTGTTAACAAGTTTTATTATTAATTTTAACAAAATTAAAAAAGTTTAAACACATTTAACATAATATTGACCATCTAATGAATAAACTTCAGAGGCATGCTTTTTGAAAGAATATGTGTAACAACCCAAAAATTAACAATGGCTTCATTAAAAGTTAAAAAAAAAAATTGGCTCGAAAAAAGTTAAAGATACTACTTTCTATTCTGTTTTCTAGTTTAACATTTCTGGGTTTTCTGTATATGAGAGAAAATACAATGCCCCTCACTCCTGGGAATGTAAAAACATGTTGCCAACATCTCAAACTGACTTAGTTTGGATTTGTTGCATTGATACAAAAAAAAAAAAATACTAAAGACATTCAAAGTTCACCACTCCTGGGTACTTCATAGGCTGAGGGCCTGAAGGACACATGCAGCCCATATATCTGCTATCAGGATTTCTCCTGATTCCGCTCAGAACTGCTGAGCTGCAAGTTGAGAACTGAATGCTTATTGGTCACATTACTGACAAGTTTTTGCAAGGTTATGGATAAAGCATTCACTGAAGTTACAATAAACAGTCTTTCACATTATATTTACATCACAGTTCTAGGCTAAAACTAAAGTCCAGTTTCAATGCAGAAAATGTCTTTTCCTCAAGAAAATGAGAAACATACAAGAAAAAATATATGTATCATCTGAGACTCAATTCTGAATGATTTCAAATATGCATCTGAATATTAGGAAACTTTTAAATATTTCTTCTATTTACATAAGACTTCTTTTTAGCTTAATCTCTTTATTTATTTATTTATTTTTTAAAGATTCTATTTATTTATTTGACAGAGAGAAGTCACAAGTAGGCAGAGAGGCAGGCAGAGAGAGGAGGAAGCAGGCTCCCTGCCAAGCAGAGAGCCCGACGCGGGACTCTATCCCAGGACCCCGAAATCATGACCCGAGCCAAAGGCAGAGGCCCAACCCACTGAGCCACCCAGGCGCCCCTAGCTTAATCTCTTTAAATTACTCTTTCAGTTTTGGATTAAATCTAATCAGTGTTTCAAGATACTATTATTCTGGAAATCAAAGTAGAATTCAATATTCTACAAAATTTCTACCATGTGTAGAAACATTAACTACATCAGTAAGGCAGAAAAAAAATGAAATTTTTATAAAGGAATTTAGACATTCTTTACTATTAATACAAATTCAAGAGGAAAGGAAGGGCAGGACTTTTTTATTACCTCTGGCCAATAAATCAAATGTTATTTTAAATGGCTCTTTTATTTGAGAAATATATCCTTTTCTAGGAAATAAGTTTTCTTTCTGATACGGTCTTGCTCAAAATCTTTTCAGTTGAGTTGTTTTCATTGTGCCAAATTGAAGTTTTTATAAATTGTTTATGGGTGTCAAAGCCCCTTAATAGTTCAGTTGGTCTGTTTCCTCTCCAAGCAATAGTAAGTAGGCAACAACATTTCTGTCAGTGTTAAAAGTTGATCTGCCAAGTTTTAATGCATGGCTCAAGCAGGAGAAGCAGTTTGGTGGGAAAGCAAGCTGTCCAGTACTTGACAAGATTTAGTTTGTCAACAGTATGGCTGAAGGTGTTTGGCATGATACATTCTCTCTCCATCAGACTTCCAGCCCTATGTCAGAATGTATATCCTCACCTGGACTCAATGTGCTGAATTCTTTTCACCTTTAACAGGAAAAGGAAAATTATGATTAAGGAACAACAGTAAAGGATATTAGAGTTTTTACACATTGATTTTCAATGAGACTGTGACTAGAGATAATGAATGCTTCTTTATATCCAGCAGTAAATTCCCTCATCTAGTCATATGAAGAAAAAAAAAATCTATCTTAAAAAAATTATATCATAAGAAAATCTACATCACCAAACTAAGGAAAACTGCAGACACCGTGCAACTGAAGGGATTTCTCTGCAGTCTGAAATGGCTGTCTTACTTGGCTGTAAATCTCTCTCACACAATGCCTGGGGTCTTGCTTGCAGGGAAGTAATGAAGTTACACTGCCTGAATGAAAATTTTAAAAACAAATTAGGGCAGAGGACCTTGCCAACTATCCCTGATTTGTGGTAGGGCTTATCAGTAGCCAGTGTGGGGTGATTCACTGTGAGAACACCAAATCTCTTTGTCGCAGGCCGCCATTTTTCACTCCAGTGTCAATGTATCAGGGGAAATGAATGCAAAGCTGTAACAGTCATAGTTAGTGTCAGGCATGTTTGTAACACATGCACAGAGAAATTTACAGCTGGGAGAAACTATGACACATCTCCTAGTGACTTGCTTTATAGAGTTCTACTTCTGACTGATTCAGTAGCAGTGGCATGCCTTTAGACATGGTGACCTCACTGATCTTGAGTGTTTCCAACATGGCTATATGTGTTAAATTACTCTATAAACCAAGATGTTTAGAATTATCTTATGGTATGTGTTTAAAGTTCCTCAAAATTCACATTGTTTTTTTTTTTTAATAATCATATAGTAAGTTAACTCATGAACTAAAACTTTGCTAATTTAAACT
Organism: Mustela nigripes; assembly: GCF_022355385.1. Taxonomy (NCBI): domain Eukaryota; kingdom Metazoa; phylum Chordata; class Mammalia; order Carnivora; family Mustelidae; genus Mustela; species Mustela nigripes. The sequence continues at coordinate 113,671,029 of NC_081561.1, forward strand.
TTGTAACAACTCAGACCAAGAACAATACTCTTTCCTATTATCTCTAAAGAAATAATGTTTTATACCAATTATATGTTATATTATATTAACATCATAAATTTTTTGATTTGTTTCATGATTTTGTGGAAATAAAAACTCTTTCCAGGTACTGGAGGTAATTTAGAGACATTTTCCTAAATTGACTATTAGCTTAAAATTATTATTATTAATATGTTTAAATTCTTTGCTAGCTTAGCTAAACTTAATTGATATAAAGCTCATTTTCTTATTTTGGAGAACACATATCAGAGTTAAAAGACTAGACACTTCAGCCAACTCTTCTGTGTATCCGGGCACATTCTTACACACATGAGATTTTTGTACACCCATGGATACTGAAAGAGGCAATTGCAGGATTTTAAAAACAGAATTAGAATGTGTTATAATTGGTTAAAGAAAAAAGGAGAAGGGTGCTATCCAAATAATGAAATCAATGTTAAAGCCAAACAGAAGCCTCATGGTTAGTAAAAGAAAGTGATCCTAAGCACTTAGAAAGAAAAGCATATTCGATCAATGGAGCAATTAACCTTTATTTCCAAAAGTGGCAGAACCTGATCCTTGATTCTGTTCAGAAAGAGCATTCATGTAACAGGCCTAAAACTGTCCTCTCCCAAGCTGTCTACTCATGTAATCTTCAGATGCTTTTTCCAGTATAGAACAGAGTTTTCTGAATATTAATATCTGGAGAAATGACACCATCACTCACTTGCCTCAAATAGTAGCTGAAAAGAGATCAAATTAGAAGACTTCTCCTTGAACAATTCCTGTGGCCCCTATATCTTTAAAGTCTCTCTGAAAATTGACACTCACCTTTTCTCAGGTTTGCATTCCATTTTACAAGTATACAAGGAAATATATGTAGTCAATTTGAATGTGAATCCAGTTTAAGAAGTAAGTCTATCAGTTGTCATAAGCAGTTCCAATTTTAGCTAATCATTTCTGATATTTGTGTAAACTGTACATTTTACATTCTATTGGATAGAGGATAGGTGATCTAGACATGGTCAGCCAGTATATACTGCGGATTTTCCTCTTTGTATGGAAAGACCAAACCTCTTTTTAAGAACACATTTTTTAAGATTGCCATAAGATGTTATTCAGATACTAGACACACTTGGCTCACAAATTTGTTTTTATTTTTAGTGGCAAAGATAAATGTCACAACCAAGAAGTTGAGGCCAAAGCAATCAATGTCCATCTATCTAAAATCATTTTTCTGTCTTATTTCTCTTGATGTCACTGGAATTCAGGAAAAAAGACATAATGCTACCCTTTGCTCTTCCTTCTCCTTCTCATCAGCTAAGCAATTGACACATTATAATCAATGATTCCTCTATATTTTTGTCTCCCCCAACCTCATTTCCAACTCTATGATTATCTAAAGCCTCATTTTTGAGTTACTTCAACAATCTCATATTTGTATTTATTGACTTCAGTCTTTACAGGACACTCTGTACAACTACAGATTTTTTTGTCCTCTAATCATGTCATTTAACTACATCTTGCAAGTTTTGATTTGTAGTACTTTCAATGTTTTCTAATTTCCAGTTCAGTTGCTCCTTTGACCTAACAGGGCAAAAAGGAATTTTTAGATGCTGGCTATGTTTTATTTCTTGACTAGTGTTGTGGTTATATGGTCTGTATTCATTATACATTTATCTACTTTTACGGAGTATATTTATGCTTGCATACTTTTCTGTACTGAGCTACCCTTCAATTAAAAAAAAAGTTCATTTGAAAAACAGATATATTGTTAAGGAACAGAAATGCTTCAACTTGGGTTGGTGAGGTTAGAATGCAAAACGTGTTTCATGGCAACCATCATATTACACAAAGTAGGACACCTCCTGAGAATGGATCCAATTAAGGGAAACCAGAGTTGAAAAGTACGAAAAAGGCAACATTGACATAGACCTAGAGAATATATTACCTTATTTATCTTTAGATACAAAGCACAAATTGTATGCTGTAAGATAGTAACTATAAATGTAAAAGTCTAACATTATATGCCAAGCCTTTATTAAAACATTTAAATAAATAAGCATTTTTTTATGTAATACTACTTAGTTAAAAGAATACTCCTTAATTTTCAAGTATATTACTACTTATTAGTTATCTTTTTGTTACTGATTCTTGGGTTAATTCCACTGTGATTAGAGAACCTACTACGTGTATTATCAGTCCCTAAAAGCTTGTTGAAGTTTACTTGCTTCGTGGGGCAGCATACGGTTATTTTTATAAATGTACCATGAATGGATAAAATAAATGTGTTTTCTGCAGTGTTTTTATACAAAGGCCAATTAAATTCTAAGGTTAGATAATTATGCTGTTCAAATGCCTATATTTCTCCTAATATTTTTCCCATGTGCCAATCCATAGTTTAAAAGTTGTATTGATTAGTAGTTTTAGAATCCATTTGACTATTTTATATAGCCTCTAGGTTTCTGTCAACATTTATCATCATTGTAACCCTTGAAATATTCACTGTTCTTTTAGAATCAGAGTCTAAATATTCCAATTTCTAAATATCCATTTTAACTGTTTTTATCACCTATTTTTTTCTCTTGGTTTTTAGTTATTCCTTATTTTTTATTATAAGTTATTGTGAGTGGATTTTTTAAAAAGACTTTATTTATTTATTCGACCCAGAGATCACAACTAGGCAGACAGAGAGGGGAAAGCAGGCTCCCTGTGGAGCAGAGAGCCTGATCCTGGGACCCTGAGATAATGACCTGAACTGAAGGCAGAGGCTTAACCCACTGAGCCACCTAGGCGCCCCTTTGATTGGATTTTTAATAAGTAGGGAAATTCTGTATAAAAATTAGATAGGTGATTTTAAAGAATAAGTAATATATTCATCCAGATTTCCTTCCCTGTCAGGGTAGTGAAAATTACCTTTACTCAGGGTTTCTAAACCTTGGTGCTATTGTATTTTTGACTAGATAAGTCTTTGTTTTGTAAAGATGCCAGTAACATTTTCCTAAATTCTGACAATCAAAACTGTTTCCATATATGGTCAAATGTCCCCTTGGGGGCTGACTCTGGCCTCACCTCTGCTTTAGAACCAATTCCTTAACCCATTAGGAGCTGAGTTAAAGTTTGTTTAGGCCTTGTCACAACTATTCTTTTCTGGTATGACCTTACTCCTAGGTTTTAGACCTTTATTTTCCCAAAGGAAAGTCCAGGGTATTTATCAGTACCTGACCTACTTTGCACTCCCCACCGTATAAAATTAATTAAAACTTTATTCTACATCTTAGCCTCTCAACCCCCTCTTCTGGCTCAGGTTCTCAGCAGAATTCCTGTTCTGTTTCTTGGCAAATATCTGAGAAGAAAGTGATGCCAAATGTCAGACTCACTTTCTGGACTTTTCTTGCTGCACTGTTAAAGTCCCAATCCTTTTAAATAGATGTTTTATATTAGCCTTCCAACTATTTTAGTTGTTTTTGTCTGGTTGGATGGTGTAAAGCAACCTAGCTTGCCATAGTCAGAGGCTAAATATTTTTTAGACCAACTGTTTAAACATAAGTCTTAAGACTGCATCTTCCTATCCTTATTGGCCTTGCGTTTGTCACATGCCCATTCCTGAATAATCACTACATCAAAAACAAAATACTCAATTTGCTCAGCTCTGTGTCCACACCCAAAGTTGTGGATGGGATCAACCTTACTTGAACTGCATAGAGATGGATTATGGGTAGTTCCAGAAATTAATGGCTGTCACCTAAAGGACCAAGGGAGGAAAGCACAGTGAGACGGAGGGATGGAGGCCAATATTCATTCAACAGGTGGATACTGGCAGCTGAAAAACAATAGACTTCTACCAAACAAAAGTGAAAGCTGAAATGCAACTGTTGCTCTCTTAAGTGTTATATTTCATTTAAAAATATTTTACTGATTCAGGTTGCCTGGGTGGCTCAGTGGGTTAAGCCTCTGTCTTCAGCTCGGGTCATGATCTCAGGGTCCTGGGATTGAGTCCTACATGGGGCTCTCTGCTCAGTGGGGAGCCTGCTTCCTCCCGCTCTCTCTGCCTGCCTGTCTGCTTGCTTGTGATCTCTGTTTGTCAAATAAACAAAAAAATCTTTTAAACAAAATTTTAATAAATAAATGTATTTTATTTTCATAAAGTACTTTCTTAAAAATTTCATCTCTAAACATTAAGTTTAAGATAATATATTGTGAATTTCTGATACACTAAGTAAACTCTGTGTATGAGGAGTATTCAACAGAAAGACTTTAAGTTAATTCAGAAGAGAACTGGATTTAAAGATAGGCATGCTTTCTCATAAATGTGGCTGAATCTCTTTAAAATATTATATACCTATGGTCCGAAAATATTTTACCAACCATGCATTTGTCATGACTAGTAGACTAAAACTAATGCATTGATTTTGGATGTCTGGGATGCAGGAAAGGGAAGGAGAAACTAATAAACAGAAACTATAAACTATCAATTAAGTCCTTTTGTACTCGAGTTTTTAAAAGCTTAAAAACAATTTTTATATTGAAATATACATAAAATTAATTATGAGGAAAGCATTATCTAGGTGTCTTGATAGCAGATTTTTAAATGAAACTAACATTTAGCTGAGTCAATATGAGGTGTTCTGAAACTATTATTTTTTAATTGTCAATGACTGCATCTATAATTTTTAGTTGAATTGAATGGTTTTTGGTGTTTTCCTCAGATATGCATGTGTTACCCTATCTCATAAATCCTATTATTATCACCTTTTCAAATACTGATTATTTTTTCATGTATATTATATATATGTGTGTGTGCATGTATACATTTAAATATACATACATAAATTTAACCACTAAATTTGACCATTGACTAAAAAATTAAATGCTTAGTGTTTATATCTGTTCCTGTTAATAGCATGCACACAGCAATCATTATCATTGATAAAAATCTTCACTCTTTTGGTATTTAAGCTGTTATGTATCAATTTTCTACCATTTCTGTAGACATTATTGCTAATAAAGCCTGAGTCAACTTCTATTCAGAAATATCCAATTTGTTTATTTAGTTTGTGAGACCAGACTACCTGCTAAGTGCTAGCCAACCATCTCTTACCCATGTGCATTGGCAGAAATCCATCAGAAAAGCTTATTTCAGAGGATTGCTATAAATTCACCTCACCTGTCTTTCAAAAAAAATTTTAAACTGCATTTTTTCATATATTTATTGAATAATTCTATTATCTTGTTTTGCCTCTTTCTTAGTGTTTTAAAAGTTTTTATTTAAGTTCTAGTTAACATAGAGTGTAATATTAGTTTTAGGTGTACAATATAGTGATGCAACACTTCCATAAATACCCGATGCTTATCTCAAGTTTACTCTTTAATCCCCATCACCTATTTCACCCACCATCCCCCTCCCCACCTCTCCTCTGGTATGTGAGAGTGAGAGGGAGAAGGGAGAGAGAGAGGGGGGAAGTGAGGAATGGAGAAAGTAGTATTATTTTCTACAAAAAATGGCTGAAGGGCAGCACTATGATAACTCTTATCATAGAATAGTATCAAATCTGGTATTTATAACATATTGGTTTTCTTAAATGGGCAATAAATGAATCAGTAATGACTTGGACAATTATTAAATGTAATTTAGTAAGAAATTCACCAAGGATAAAAGGACTTCAAGAGACTCTGAACCTGGAATAGGCAAAGTAGGATTAACCTGCCATTACAGATTAAAAGTAATTTTTCCCCCAATTCCATTAGTAATATAATTGGAATAGAGGGAAAAGTGTAGAAGTATGGATTGGTTAACTTAGCTTTAGTGGACTGCAGGAGAAAAAAAGCCATTATGCTGGTTTGCAACTAAGATAACACAGCTGTTGAAAAATCCAAGTGTTTTCAAGTGTATAGGGAATTTTACAGAAAACATAGGCATACACTGTCAATTTCTTTTCCGCCTCTGTCATAGTAAAACAAACAAACAAAAAAAGAGTGTCACATTTCTTTAGGGAAGGAACAGTTTTTGTGTTAAGAAAGTCAAACTATTCTAAAGAAGTTTTTTCTTTTTTTTTATGCAGATAGAGAAAACCAAAAAAGTGCACTTAAAAATACACTAGCCCATGTCATTGTTTTATGAAATAAAGAAAACTTACAAATATACATCTAAGTGAAAAGTAAAAAGGACAACTGTAATTCCTGACATAATGGGAAATAGCTTCTTCGGTCAAAACCTACCCTGGAAAAAGAGAGAGATGGCACCCACAATACAGCAACAACATCAAAAGCTAGGAGACCCGGTAAGACAGAAGATTGAAAAAGTTGTGTGGATTGAGGGTGGTTATAACCAAGATAGACTTAGGCCAGCCATGATGGTGAGAGAATGATGGGTAAAATAAGAATTAGCTGGAGTTTGTTATTCGTACCCATATTCCACCTTCCCTCCCACCACCACCACCTTGGAACAGTCATCAGGTGTTCCTTTCTGCTAAAGTCGGTAGGCGGTATCAAAGCTCCACAAGAGCTCTAGGATGAGGTGCTGAAGGATATAGGTGAGACATGATTGATTTTTCTGTGATTTTTTAATGATTTTTCTAAGAACATTGCCTTTTCCCAATGTTCCTCCTTTTCATGAAGTTTTAAAACTGACCTTGTGCAAATTATAGAAAATATATGGAATTAACAATGGTTTGATAGTGCCTGGATTTCTCTGTCTACGTAAGGGCTCATCTTCCACAGCCTCCTTGAATTCACTTGAACCAGGTGCCAGCCTTCAATCCCTTAATACATACTCTAGAGTAAAACAGATGATAGTCTCAGGAAAATAAAGACTCATACAATAAAGAAACTTAAGTATTTAAAGAAAACTTATCTTCAAAGAAGAAAAAATAAGCATTATACACCATCAGAAGCAGAAATATTAGAACAGCCAGACCAAAAATTTAAGAAAAGTAAATAAGTTATACTAGCATATTCAGTAAGAATGAGAAACCCTTAAAAGAGTCAGATGGGATATCAACAAAGATATATATAGATATAAATAAATAATTTTATATCTATATATAAATGTAGGCATGATATGATAATATAAATTTATAATGAATTTATTATTAAAAATACAATAAAGACATGATAATTGGATCCTCAGCTGAAGATCAAGTTGTTTAGCAAGTCGTATTAAGGAACCCTCTCAGAAGTAAACAAAAATGAGAAAAAAAGAGAAAATGCAAAATTTAAGAGCAATGGCACATAAAAGTAGAAACACAACATTCAGATAAAATAACTTGTCAAAAATAAATGAAGAGGAGTCATTTGAAGAAATGATAAGAATTTCTTTGAATTAGGAAAGAATAGTCCAAACTGTATATGGAGGAACAGAGTGCCAAGATCCACTAACAACACCAAAAAAGAATAAGGAAGTACTTACTTTACACATTGCCGTAAAATATTATAATTAAAATGGCTTGATATTGGTGAAGGGATAGACTAAATTGATCTTTGGAGCCCAAAGAGAGCTTATACTCATATTAACTTAAAACCTTGAGAAATTATACAAATGAAATGAAAAAAAAAATCACTGGAGAAATAAGGAATAATTCAATGAATGGGGTTGGAAAAAAAAACACCCCCAACTCATACACAAAAATAAACTCTGGATTAAGAACTTAGATGTGAAAAGGAAAAATTTTAAACTTTTAGAAAAAATACAGTGTATCTTTCTGATTTGGGGAAAGATAAGAGATTTTAATAAGTACAAAATAATCATAAAGGAAAATAATAGTAAATATAGCATTAAAATTAAAATTAATTCATCGAAAGACATTTAAAGAGAGTGAAAGATATGTTATAAAAGATATTTGTGTCACATAGTCACAAAGAACTCATACCAAGAATATATATATAATTTTAAAAACTTCACATTAATTAGAAAAAGATGAATGAAAAAAGAGGTATTAATTATGAAGGGGTCTATTATACAATATTTATCACAAGCTTATTAAGAGATGTTCAACCTTATTATTAGACAAAGAAAAGCAAATTAAAACATAAACGAGATACCAGTTTGGAAATAATTGAGTGGCATAATGCAAAAGGACTGACCATATCAAAGATCTGAGGGTATTTACATAATCTGTATTGCTAAAACATTGCCAGTGAGAGTTTTCAGCCACCTTCTAAAATAATTTGGCAATATATTATAAAATTAAGAATCATAAAGGAGTAATTCAGGTCATGTGTAACAAAAAAAAAGAATGACTAAGAACTTTTATAGAATTGATCTTTGCATTACCAGCAAAACTGGAAGAAACTGAAATACTCACTGACCAAAAATTGATAGAAAATAAAGTATACTTATTCCATAATATATTATATAGCAGTAAAAATAAATGAATAGCAGGCATATTTAATAATGATTAATCTTACTAGCATCATACTTGTGTTGGAAGAGAAGCTCTTAGTCGAAAATATATGCTATATTTTTTTCTGTGGATTAAAAGCAAGTAGAAATTAACTATATAATGTTTAGGCATTCATTATAAATATAAAAATGAGAAAAATTAGAATATAAAAATGAGTTACTTCTGAAGGGAAGACTTGGAGATGATATGGAGAAGTTTATGTAATTCAATATAAGTTATGGAGAGTGTGCTAGCTTTGAGGTTGGATGGAATGTTCACAGTGATTTAATGTATTATGAAGTATATAAATAAAAAACATAAAATAGATTATGAAAATGGACTATGGATAGACACACAAAAATGTGCTGTGAATAAAGAATTGATTAATTCAGTTCTATATATCTAATTTTCCATTAAGAAAAAATGCACATGAGGCATAAAATAAACTAGTTTGTGTCCTCAAATTCTTTTTTTTTCCTGCTATTAAAAGTAAACTAATTTTTTTCAATCTAAAAACCAAACCATTTTTTCACTCATTAAATCTCATCTTGGAATTTCTATATAATTATTTTTAAAAGTATTTAAGTGGTTATAATGGTCTATCTATCTGAAGAAAGTACAAAATATATCTAAAAGATTAAAAAATCAGAATGATTAAAAATATAACTACGGATGTATAATGTCAGGTCCAATAAATAGGGCTTTTTAAATGGGGTCTCCCTGAGAATTGTAAAGGCTTATTTAGCCAGAGTGATTCCATCCGGTTAAACAGTGATTTTGTTGTTTATACAGTAAAACTTAAATTGTCCCTGCCCTCCTTCCCCCCAGGGGACTTACTTAAAAACAAGTCCTGAAAACCAGTCCCAGGTAACAAAGCCCAAATACAAGGGTGGGTCAGGCCAGGTAGAGGTATCCAATCAGTGTGGGTGCATACTGTCTTCCTAGCTACCTAGGAGTATGGGCCCCACCCTTTGGGCCCTACCCTAGGAGTATGGGCCCCACCCTTTGGGCACCTTTTGGGCGTCAATTCTGACCAAGGTGATAGGCTAGTTCAAATACCTACTATAGGGTAAATTGTAATTCAGTTGATTCAATTGGTCACTTATGTGTGACCTAGCATGACTGTGCAGCTTTCTCTGTGTGTTATAATCTCACTGGCCACCTGTACATGGCCAGGCCCAACCACATGGCCTTTGCCCTTAAAAGCTAGTCTGTAAGGCAGAGAGAGGTCGCCTCTTTTTAAGAGACAGCCCTGGCTGGTCAGTTTGAATCTTGATGCTTGGCGCGAAATAAAGCTTTGCTTGATCTTCGCTTTGTTTCAGTCTTGTTCCTCTGACCATGGACCCAACAAGAACCACAGGTAAGTCAAATAATGACAATTCCCTGAGAATGAGGCTTGAAGGTACTCCAATTCCATGCTGCCTCTTTCCATTTGTTCCAGATTACTGATTTTCATTGTAAATATGGTGGTAGATTTCAAAGGCTACTGAAAGCTGAGAGGAGCGGGATTGGATTAAATAGTGTTAAAATGTCACAAAGTTTGTGGAGCACCTGGGTGGCTCAGTTGGTTAAGCTTCAGACTCTTGATTTCGGCTTAGGTCACAATATCAGGGTCTCAGGGTCCTGAGCTTGAACCCCTTGTCAGGCTCTATGCTTAGCCAAGAGTTTGCTCATCCCTCTCCCTCCTTCTGCTTGTATTCTCGCTCTCAAATAAATAAATAAATAAATCTAAAAAAAAAAAAAAAAAGCTATAAAGCTCACTTTTCTTAATGAGATTCAGTTTTTTTTTCTGGAATAAAAATTCCCTTGATTGGTGAAAGTCTGGTTAATTTGAAGAGTTTAAAAGATTGAGTCCAATACTAAATATTATTTATTAATACTAAATATATATTATATATGTTTATATATAATATATATGTATATACATATATGTATATATATGTACGTATACATACACACATGTATGTATATGTATGTGTACATATACATATATGTACATATGCACACACATGTATGTATATGTGTGCATGTGTACATATATGTATATGTACATACACATACATATACACATACATATGTATATGTATATATATATGTATGCATATATGTTTTGGATCTATAATATATAAGCTTGTGGAAATTCCATCTTCTTTTTTAAAACTGAAACAGGGATCACTAACAAATGATCTTGAAAAATCTTTGTTAAATTAAAGCAGATATTATTCTTTGGTAGTGGAAAACATAAATCTGAAAGGCAATATCTATGACAATTTGAGAATGGGAGTTGATAAATTTTAAAACTTTTCTTCTTTTCCTTTTAAGTCTATTTCTTTTTCATCTTTTTCTTGCAGCCTCACTTGAAGAATAAATAAACCACTAACCTAGTATCCCTTAACAAGCAGTGAGAAACACAGAGTCTAAATAAATTTAAAGGATTGATCAAAATTTAGGAGTTATTGTGTAATGTTAATGCATTTGTTTGATGTCAGTTAACAAAATTTTTAAAATAAAGACCATGATAGCATTCATTGCTAATTGTTTTCTGCACAAAGTATCATGGCTGGTGGTCAAATTCACATTAAAACAAAATAAAGAGGAAAAGAAATTCATGGAGAGTAGACAGGCTGCATGGCAGCATAGGTATATCTTTATACAACTTTAATTTAACCATATGAATGGAATCCACTAAAGATTTCTAGTGGTTTTTTACTGCTCTCCACCTTCAAACCCATTTGATACTTAGCAATAATAAATTCTTGGCTTTTTGATACTTTTCACTATGAGTCCCGGTGAGTGTGGTCATGTAAAAAGAGGATTCTTTTTTTTTTTTTTTTTTAAGATTTTATTTAGCATGTGCACCCAAATGTTTATAGCAGCAATGTCCATGATAGCCAAACTATAGAAAGAGTATAGATGTCAATCAACAGATGAATGGATAAAGAAGATGGATATATATACATATATATATACACACACACACTCTCTCTCTTGCACACAATGGAATACTATGCAACCATCAAAAATATGAAACCTTACCATTTACAATGACGTGGATGGAACTAGAGGGTATTATGCTAATGAAATAAGTCAATCAGTGAAAGATAATTTCATAGTATCTCACTGATATGAGAAATTTGAGAAAGAAGACAGAGGATCATAGGGGAAAGCAGGGAAAAATGAAACAAGATGAAACCAGAGAGGGAGGCAAACCATAAGAGACTCCTAATTCCATGAAACAAATTGAGGATTGCTGGAGGGGAGAAGGGTGGAAAGGATGGGGAGGCTGGGTGATGGACATTGGGGAGGGTATGTGCTATGGTGAGAAAATAAATAACAATAATAATAATAATAAAGATTGATTTTATTTATTTATTTATTTATTTATTTATTTATTTATTTGACAGAGAGACACAGAGAGAGCACAAATAGTAAGAGTGACAGGCAAGGGGAGAGGGAGAAGCAGACTCTCCACAGAGCAGGGAACATGATGTGGGTCTCCATCCCAGAAACCTAGGATCAAGACTTGAGCCAAAGGCAGACAGTTAACCCACTGAACCACCCAGGCTCTTTCGAAAGAGGATTCTTGATACTGTGTAAATATTTACCTCTAAAAAGATGTAAGTAAATTTACAGGAGGTGAAAGAAAGGAAGCAGATATGAAGACACATTAGGATAACATTTTCTTATTTTCTGTTTCCAAAACTGAAAAATACTCACATAGATCAAAATAGATCACCATGTTTAAATATTTAGTTAATATACTAAATTCCTTTCTTGAATTTAGTATATTAACTAAATATTAAACATGTGATAAGTAAATACGCCCAGTAATTCAGCTAAAGCCTAAGACGTGCCATGTCTTTCATAACCCACACAGGAATCTAATATTACTGATTGGTTGTCCAAAAATAGGTACCTCTTCAAATCTTCAATAATTTTACTTTGGTATGGTTAAAAAAAAAGATAATTACAGTGTCAATTGTTTAAGTTCCCTAGTATCACGAAAAGTTTGCTTTTTCTTTCTTTCTAAAATATTGAGCATGTGATAAGTAAATACGGCCAGTAATTCAGCTAAGGCCTAAGACATGCCATGTCTTTCATAACCCACACAGGAATCTAATATTACTGATCAGTTGTCCAAAAATAGGTACCTCTTCAAATCTTCAATAATTTTACTTTGGTATGGTTAAAAAAAAAGATAATTACAGTGTCAATTGTTTAAATTCCCTAGTATCACGAAAAGTTTGCTTTTTCTTTCTTTCTTTTCTTTCTTTCTAACGTCTTCACTGGGGAGGCTGATGCGAACAGCACAGTCAGTTCACATCACATGATGCGATGCGATGAGAACTGATGTTGTGTGGTCAGTCTTTTCACATATACATATAAATGCACAGATTAAAAAGAACAAAAAATAAAACTTGTACATGTTCTTCTACTCTACAGAAATTGGAAGGAGAGAGGGTGGGAAAGAGAAAGGGAAATATTGACAAAAAGATGAGAAGAAAGCATGAAGATCAGCACACTAAATATTGACAGTGAGTCTCTAAATGCTTAGGTTTCAGCTGTGGCTACATGCATGAATCTAATATTAACAAAACTATAATACTACCACAAAGCAGCTTCTGATAACTGATATAGGTATAAATGTTAAAAATATAAAGTACATTAGAGTCATCTGTTAATTATCCTCCTGCTCCCAAACAGAAAATTCCAAGAAACTAATTTTTTTGAGACCCTAGATAAATTTAATATCAAGGATCAAAGTCTCACAATTCTCAAGGCAGTGTTCTTCATTACATCAGTTCATTCAGGCACTGCCAACATATTTGTAGAGACACATAAAATTCAAATGACATTCCTGAAGGAAGGCAGTCATCAATAAGAATGAGTTTATGTACATTTATCTTATTCTTTATAAGAACAATGGAAACTCATTGAGTTGTAGCCACTGATGAAGGTCTGTGGGAGAGGTATGATCTAGCCAGTCCCACAGCTATGGCCATTACAATTTGCTTTTTTACTCAATGATACACCTTTTAATGCTTTTTATTAGACTCAAGTATTTCCTGTGTCTGTGGCTACTTTAATCTTACTGCTGTTCCTACACTATTATTCATTCAATTATTGTGCTACTGGTGTCATGCATAAGATTGAACCAGGACACTAAGAACAGGTAGAAGTATACATTTTGGTAATAGAGTGGTCTCTTAATACAAGAATTGTATAAACAGTAAGTTTTTAGAATTTTGAGATTCTAGAGAATATCTTGCTTTTGTTTTTATCAAAATCGTATTACAATTTGGTTTTTGTATAAAATATTAACAGTGTTCGCGGTACCTGGGTGGCTCAGTGGGTTAAATAAAGCCTCTGCCTCAGCTCAAGTCATGATCCTGGGGTCCCGGGATTGAGCCCCACATCAGGCTCTCAGCACGGCAGGGAGCCTGCTTCCTCCTCTCTCTCTGCCTGCCTCTCTGCCTACTTGTGATCTCTGTCTGTCAAATAAATAAATAAAATCTTTAAAAAAATTAACAATGTTCTTAAAATTCTAACATTTATTTTATCTCTTGTTGAATTCAATAGCTTTCTTATTTTAAAGTTAATCCAGGAAGGTCCATCCTTTTCTGTTTTTTGTATCTCTATACTATGGTTTTAATGTGATGTTAGCTAAAAATCAAGAGCCTTATTAATGAACAATAGACTCAGATATTTTTATGTACATTATACCTCTGAAAGATACAAAATTATATAATCAGGTTTATTAATACTTATGATGGGAAAATAAATGATTCAAACCAGAAGTCTACCTTCAATTTTATGCAGTCCAACTCTCATTATGATGAAACATGGTAACAGAGTTTAATAAATGGTCTAAATTAAATAAAGGTTTATAGGAATATATATGGAATAGTAAACAGAGTTCTTATGTTTAAATATTCAATTCTATTGACAAAATCAAAAAGACAACCATCAGAATGGGAGAAGATATTTACAAATGACATATCAGATAAAGGGCAAGTATCCAAAATCTATAAAGAACTTACAAAACTCAACACACACAGGACAAATAATCCAATCAAGAAATGGACAGAAGACACAAACAGCCATTTTTTCAAAAACATACAAATGGTCAACAGACACATGAAAAACTGCTCAACATCACTCAGCATCAGGAAATACAAATCAAAACCACAATGAAATACCACCTCACATTGGTTAGAATGGCTACAGTTAACAAGTCAGGAAAGGAGAGATGTTGGTGAGGTTGTGGAGAAAGGGAAACCCTCTCACACTATTGGTGGGAATACAGGGCAGTGCAGCCATTCTGGAAAACACTATGGAGTTCCCTCAAAAAGTTGGAAATACCTGAATCCTATGACCCAGCAATTGTGTATTTACCCCAAAGATACAAATGTAGTGATCCAAAGGGTCACCTGCAACCCAATATTTATAGCAGCAATGTCCACAACTACCAAACTATGGAAAAAGTCCAGATGTCCATCCACAGATGAATGGTATATATAATATGGTGTGTGTGTGTATAATATAAATATATATATATTAAATATATATATATCAAATATAAATATATATAAATGTGTGTAATATATATATATATAGCATGAATGGTATGTGTATATATATATATATATATATACACTATATGTACAATGGAATATTCCTCAGCCAACAAAAAAAAGAAATGTTGCCATTTACAATGATGCATATGGAACTTGAGGGTATTATCATAAGCAAAATAAGTCCACTAGAGAAAACCAAGTATCACATGATCTCACTGATACATGGAATTTAGGAAAGAAAACAGAGGATCATAGGGGAAGAGAGGGAGAAATAAAACAAGATGAAACCAGAGAGGGAGACAAACTGTAAGAGACTCTTAATCAGAGTCTCTTAATCATACTGAGGGCTGCTGGAGAGGAGGGTGGTGGGGGATGGGGTAGCTGGGTGATGGGCATTAAGGAAGGCATGTGATGTAATGAGCACTGGGTATTATATAAGAATGATGAATCACTGAACTCTACCTCTGAAACTAGTAATACACTACATGTTAATTAACTGAATTTAAATAAAAATAACATTCTAATAAAAGTTAAAAAGTAAAAATTTGAACATTTAAAAAATAAAAATTCAATTCTGATTGCTCTGCAAATGTCAAAGTCTGTGATAAAATTTAGTCCTTTCCCTTCATAAATACTGGTTTTGATATTCCACAAACATTTCCAAAAAATCTTTGATTTAACTTTGAAATTTACCTATTCTATTACTTCAATCTGTTCATCTTCTAAGTGTAATATTTTATTACTTCAATCTGTTCATCTTCTAAGTGTAATATTTCAAAAGAGCAAATATCTTAAGTATTACTTCAACATTTATTTTGAGGACAGCCTTTTCTGTCTCTCTCTCTCTTTTTAAGATTTTATATGTTTATCTGACACAGAGAGAGACAGAGCAGAGAGAGAGAGCACACAAGTAGAGGGGGCAGGAGAGGGAGAAGCAGGCTCCCCATTAAGCAGAGAGCCTGATGCAGGGCTTAATCCCAGGACCCTGGGATCATGACCTGAGCCAAAGGCATATGCTTAACTGACTGAGCCACCCAGGTACCCCAAGGATGGCCTTTTTCTTAATATAACCACCAAAATATATGTTTAAGAAAAAACAATTAAAAAAAAAAACTCTCTTTTCTTCCAAATTAAATGATGGAAGACCAGTAAGGAAATGTTTTTCATGTCATCTTTTCTGCCAAAGTCCCAAAATGATTTTTACTGAAAATATACATGTAAAGATGTGTACACAGTTTTTATTTGCTTTGTTTATACATAAGATTTTTCTGATTCTTTTCTGTACTTTTGAATTGTTATACTACATTCTTTCTTGGAAAAAAACAAAAAAGCTCTACCCATAGGCTTTTTTTTTTTTTTTTTTTTAAAAATGGCAAAAAGTTTGAGTGTAAAAAAATTTTTATATAATTTTTTTTTAAAAAAAAAAAAAAAAAATCTCCCCCCATAGGTTTTTTTTTTTTTTTTTTTTCAAAATGGCAAGAAGTTTGAGTGGATAAAAAATTTGAAATAGAATTATTTTAAAACAAGATAAAATGAATTAACTGAAATGAAAACTTCTTCTTTTATTTTTTTTTTCATTTTCCCCCAACTTTCTTGAGGAGGAAGAGGAAGATCCTAATTTAGTATACATTATCTTTTTCTTTTATTTCCTTCCTCAGCATATAGCACAGTGCTTGGCACATCATGAAAGCTCAATAAATATTTGGTCAATGAATGAATGTGTGAGTAAAAAAAAAAAATCACATATGCAATTAACTATACTCCAAGTTATTTCTTGTATGTGCCAGTATGCATTCTTATTTCAATTTTTATGGAAAAGTGACTACTGGAAACCCTCTTTAGAAATTTTACCCAGAATGACTCACATCTGATTCAAATCAGAAGAACAATCAATTTGGCGCCATCATAAGAACTCTCAGATGTTAAAGGTGACAAAATGGGCAGAACTCCTCCTAACAGATTATAGATACCATGTGTGACAGAATTAAGTGGGAAAATGTTCGTAGAAATGCTGAAGTGGAAAGCATGTCATGCCCATGTGGCTTGGCTGCAGGATACAATGCATTCACTGACATGATGGCAAAGTTGGGTGGCATATCACGTAGGGCATATGGCAGGCTTCTGCTTCAGCAAATGCATTACACATGCCAGAAAGTGGTGTAGTTTCTACTGATTATTCTGTCTCTTTTCTTTCAAGTGTTCAAAATTAATATTAAGTTTTTTAGTAACCCAACAAGGAACACAAACAGTCCAAATATACTTTAACTCATTCCACAGTGGATTTTCATAGTAATTATTTGTCTACCTTAAAAATTGCATATGTACACATTATTCCTCAAAATATAAACTAAGAAGGATATTGAAATGAAAAAAAACCCTCATATTTAGTCAAAACAGAAAGAATCACTTTCAAAAATGTAAGTGTACATATGGATACTAATACATATGCTTTCATATTCTACTTCTTTATATTCATGTTCACTTATTTAGATCTTCATGGGTGCTGATTCCTTCACTGATTCCTTCTTTCAAGGAGCTTGCAGTCTAGATTGGGGGAAAAAAAAAAGGTATACAAGCAAAAACCCAAGCTGCAGTGTAGTAAGTATAGTAGGAACAGAAACAGGGGGGAGGGGGTAGTCCTGAGAACGGTAAAAATAATTAATTGTAAAGTATCCTAGAATACAGGATTCCTGCGATTGGTCTCTAAAGAAATGATGGATTAACCATTTCATTTAAGAAGGGAAAACAATAATACTATGAGCAAAAGAAGGAGCATTTGCAAATGCAAAGAAGCATAAGTTAATACATTGGTTTTCAGGTGCTGCAAGTAATTTAGTGTTGATAAAGCACAGTGTAGAGGAATATGGCAATATGTCAAGAAGGTGGAGGCCAGAAACTTCTCTATGTTATGTTGAGATTAGATTTTATTCTAAAGGGGATACAAAACCACAAAGGGGTTTTAAGTGGATAGTGATGATCAGATACATGTATTAGAGACATCAATCTATAGGAGTTGTAATAATGGGAAGAATGGGTAAGAAAATTATGATATTAAAGGCTGCAGTAGTCCAAATGGTGACAACCAGGGCCTCACTAAAGTGTTACCAATGCAGATGGAAAAGGGAGGACTGCTCTTGGAATCATGTTGACAATAGAACTGGCAGAACATAGTAACCAAGTCAAAGTTTTTGCACAAGGGACAGAAGTAGTTTAGGATGATTCCAAGAGTTCATGCTCAGTGAACCAGTTAAAGTATGAAAAAAGATTTATTAAATAGCTATAAATGCAGTTTTGGAAATTCTGAACTTGATTTGGCAATAGGTTTATCTAATCAGACCTTTAGTAAAAAGGTCAACATGTGGACTTTTAGGGGAAGACTTAGAGACTGGAGATAAACTCTTTGGTCTTGAATAGAATGTGCTTTTGTATTTTGGAGCATGTTATGTGTTGCATATGTGTCCAATAGATCATCATTTTGGATTTATATGAAGGAAAATATTTATATTTTCTTGGCCAATATTTTGTTTAGGAGTCTATAGCCATGTTATAGACTAAGATTATGTTTTTAGTTTCTTTCTCCCTAGTGTTATCAATATTTAATGTTATTATTAAAATTATGTTTGTCTCATAAAGACTGAAAAGCTATCATTTTTTTCCTCTCTTCACAAGAGTTATGTTAAAATTGGATTATTTATTCTTTGGATGTTACCATCTCAGTCAGATGTTTTCTTTGTGGGAAGTCATTTAATACATTATACTCTTCTGATCATTTTAAGATTTCTCAGGTTATATACACACATATATAATTGTATATGTAGTTAAGGTAATATATGCGTAGTTTTATATATGTGTGTATATATAAAATATAGTTGTCAGTTTTAATGTGTTCCTTTTAAATAAGTTTATCTCATCTAAGTGTTCAAATACACAGGTTTGTAATTGCTGAAAATACCTTTTTTAAAATCTTTTTGATCTCTGAAACGTCTGTAGTTAAGTCTCTGTTCATCCTTCATGTTGTTTATTTCAATTTAGGTCAATGATAAACTTAGTAGCCAAATGAAGGTAATTTTGAAAATTAGAGATGCTATTACTTATACCATAATAATAGGTATAACCTTGGAGTATCATGATATGGGACAGAACCCCAGGGGTATATCTAGTTACCTTCATATCCTTAGCATTTAGTAGCAATGTTTCTTTCCTTCTATTTTTTTTTACATTAATTTCATTTAGCCATTCCTGTGATTACAATGACATCCAAACCATGTTTTAATAAAAAATACAATTAGACATATCTTTTAAGATTAAGCAATGCAATAAGAGGATACTACTACTTATATTTTATCAATGGTCAGTGCTAAATAGTGATTGGTTAATGAGATCAAATGTAACTTCTATGGGATAATTAAAAAGTGAAATGCATACTACAACTAATGAGAAATGCAGATGGATATAGCATGTACTGAGGATTTACTATGTGTAGAGCTCATGCAATCCTCATTAAAATCTGCATGTCCAATATTATCTCCACTAGGAAGCTGGAAAATCTCGGGCTTACTTAATTCAAAGTCACATAACTAAGAAGTGATAGAACTATAGAATAGCTTGGGCTCATCAATCTGTCCATCTCTTGGTCAAAATTTAGCACATTGAAAATTCCCTATAATAAGTAATCACTATATACTAAAAAACTTTAAAAAATATACTTAACTATGAATCTTAGAGTTTTGATACAAAAAAAAAGTGGCTTTGGTTATTTTATGAGCATTAGTAGAATATTATTCACTGAAAAATTTGAAGTTACCTATTTCATACTAAGCTATCACTTTTCCTAATAATGTATGAGAACTTTCAATCACTCATTCATTCAAACAAAACCTCAGAATGAACCATATTTTATTGACAGTGCTAGGCACAGTTCTGGTTGCTAGACATAGGTTGAACCAAAGAGAGACAGCTCTTGCTTTCAAGGAGTTTCTAATTCAAATGGGAGAGCAAAAAACAATGAAGTAAACATGTAATGAAATTTAATGTAATAATTAGCTTTAGGAATAAAAGTGAAGTAGTATAAAGCCATAAAGAGTAACCAACATAGATGTGGTAACAGATCATATCTAACTGAAACAATGGACAAAGTCCTGTGAAACTTTGAAGGCAGCATCCCAGGCCTGGAAGTTAGAGTGGGCAAAGTCCTCTCCCCAGGTAGAAAACAGACAAGTGCTTTCAGTGTGTCCTCAGTAAGGTCAGTGAGCAAGGAAAACAGCAAGGAATAAATTCAGAGAGGTAAGATACAGGCTCCCACTTAAAATGTTAAACATTTCCTATTTCGTTTATTATGTACAACATACTCCCCACCATCTCCGACCACATGTTATCCTTGAGATTCATGATATCCATGATATTTTTGGTACTCTGAAAGATGAGAAATATACTTGGTAGTAAGAGGCTGTATTCTCATAAATACAGACGCTAAAGGAAGACATAAAGTGGCAGGATAGGAAGAGCACATCTCAAACTGAGGGTTTGTAATTATTTTGTGGGGTATCAGTTTTCTGAGGCTAAAATTCCTCTTCTAGTATGTGTCCATATATTCAATATATTTTCAATTCAGTATCAATTCAATTCAATCCCATATATTCAAACTGTTGTTTGAAGAAGTAAGGAAAGCAAATAATTTCCTAGCACAGGCACATGCATGTGCACATACACACACTCTTTCTCCCAGCTACTCAAACTCAAATCTAAGTGTTGCTCTGAAGGGGATTTTATTTATGTAAATAATGCTTTTAATCTGCTGACTTCAATTTAGTAATTATTTGGGTGGACCTAACTTGATTAGTTAATAGCCCTAGGAAAAAAGGACACAAGCCTTCCTGAGTGAGTAATTAGTGGGCAATATGTTTAGGTCCTAGTTCATAGTATTTCAATCTGCTTGTGATCTTTCCTTCTTGATTGTAGGCTCTGTGAACTTCAGACTTGTTTAGTCAGCCACCACTATTGGATAAGCCAATTGTTGGAATAATCTATCTATCTATCTATCTATCTATCTATATATATATATATATATATATATCTCTTACTGGGTCTTTTTCTCTAGGTGAATTCTTAGATACAGGGAGTACCCATCACAATACTCAGCAGGTTAAACACCAAAGAACACATGGAAATATCCATGACTCAATTTTTTTTTTAATTTTTTATTTTTTATAAACATATATTTTTATCCCCAGGGGTACAGGTCTGTGAATCACCAGGTTTACACACTTCACAGCACTCACCAAAGCACATACCCTCCCCAATGTCCATAATCCCACCCCCTTCTCCCAAACCCCCTCCCCCCGGCAACCCTCAGTTTGTTTTGTGAGATTAAGAGTCACTTATGGTTTGTCTCCCTCCCAATCCCATCTTGTTTCATTTATTCTTCTTCTACCCACTTAAGCCTCCATGTTGCATCACCACTTCCTCATATCAGGGAGATCATATGATAGTTGTCTTTCTCTGCTTGACTTATTTCGCTAAGCATGATACGCTCTAGTTCCATCCATGTTGTTGCAAATGGCAAGATTTCATTTCTTTTGATGGCTGCATAGTATTCCATTGTGTATATATCGAGCAGCCACTCTGGAAAACAGCATGGAGGTTCCTCAAAATGTTGAAAATAGAACTGCCCTATGACCCAGCAATTGCACTATTGGGTATTTACCCTAAAGATACAAATGTAGTGATCCAAAGGGACACATGCACCCGAATGTTTATAGCAGCAATGTCCACAATAGCCAAACTATGGAAAGAACCTAGATGTCCATCAACAGATGAATGGATCCATGACTCAATTTTAAATACCTGTCAGTTCCAGAGATCCTGAGGCCAGGTCACAGAACCACCAGTGAAATAAGTACTTTTCTATATTTTTATCTACTCTCTCTTTCTTCAGTTTAAATTGCTGAGGGCAGACATTTTGAATGGAAGTCTGGAAGAGTCTTTTTTGATGGTTTGTAACTTTTTAATTTTAAAGGGCAAAGACAAATCTGACTATGCCCCCAAATCTAGGTATATGATATATTAGTTTTATATGGCTTCAGTAAAAATTACTACAAACTTAGAAACTTAAAACAACACAAATTCATTACTTCACAGTTCTGTAGATTGTATAAGTACAACACATCTCTCACTGGGCTAAAATCAAAGTAACAGCAGAAATCATTTGCTTTCTGGAGGTTCCAGGAGAGCATCTATTTCCTCACCTTTTCTAGCTTCTAAAGGTTCCTGCATTTCTTAGCACCATGGACCCCTTCCCTTCATCTTCAAAGCCAGCAATGGAGGATGGAGTCCTCCTAACATAGCTTTACACTTTCTCTTCTATCTCCCTCCTCTGCTTTTTAGGACCCTGTGATTACATTGGACCCATTCAGATAATCCAGGATAATTTATTTATATAAAGGGAAGCTGATTAACAACCTTTGCTCCATCTACAACTTTAATTTACCTTTGTTCTATAGCATAATATAATCACTGGTGGTGGGAATTTGGACTTCAATAACTTTGGAAGAGGTGAGTGGTTGGGTAATTATTTTGTCTGTCATATATGAGTTCTTTGCTTATGTGGATCTGGGATAACTAAACATTACTGTACTTCTTTCATCCCTTGATAAGGCAGCATTTTATTGAGACGAATGAATCCAATCAACAGGAAATCACTCCCATAATTATAGAGATGGAAAAACCTGAATTTGTCAACTAACTGGAAATTGATCTATGTCCAAAGACAGAATTTCTCTTTTTATTGCTATATATCTTAACATAAATTGTCATTTTCATCTAGTATTCATTTTAACATGAAAGCATTATCATTAGAGTTTATATTAATATACTTTTTCCTATAGCTGTAAGTGGTATCCTGTATTTCTGTACATGGGTTTTCCAATATATTGCTAAAAGGTAGCTTTTAATGTGAACAGAATAATGGTCTAGTATTCAAAGCTATTTCAAAAAAGCATTTGCTTAAAAATGTTAAAAAATGGAGGTCATTATACAAAATTGACTCCAAATGGCTTCTTAGTCAAAGAGAGATAATTAGGTGCTTCCCTGAAGAAAGTGGTATATTAGGAAATTAATCTCCATGGAATTGGTAACCTTTCTGAATTTCAGTGATTTTTCGGTTCTTGTATTTGATTATATAATCTGGAAAACTCCAAATACACCGCAAACCCACAGGCCAGACTGACAGCTGCTTAACAATATAAAAAGAAAAAAAAAAACAACAACCTAAAAAACAAAAACAAAACACACACACACACACACACACACACACACACACACACACACAACCCCAAACCTCAATCTTGATTTTACCAGCAGGATTTCAAGGTAGTTTTGAAAGTGTGAGAACTTTCTTGTATATTTCAGCAGTACTAGTTAAAAAATATGACTAAAAAGGAGGTGACTTTAAACAGGAACAGGTAGGAATGGAGAAGGAAATGTGAGGATGGGCTCTGCATTAATGCCATATATAAAATGTTAGTTCAGAAAAGGGATCAATTAGCTTAAAAGTTTTAAGGCCATTTTGGCACAGTTTTAAAGACAAAAGAAAAATCATCTTGCAGAAATGTAGTTCATTGTTGAGAGGAGATGAGCAATGAACAATGAATTCCATCAGTTCTGTAGGCAACATTCCTTTTCCTTCATACAGTACTATCCATTATTAATGAGCACTATTTCTGAGTGTGAAAGAACTGTTTGAAAAACATTAACATAGTCTATTGGATGTGATTGACATTGCCATTCCTTTCATTTTGCTGTTGGCAAGAGGCATCCCTATAGACTTATGTGCATCTGGACATTACTAATATTCTTCTTGTAATGCACTCTGGGCAGCTGTGATATGGAAATTTTTGCATTGTATTTTATGGTATATTTTTCAGCTTTTACATTGTGTTCTGTTGCAAAATGTGTAAGTCAAGCCTTTTTGTATGCAATGATCAATCAGAAAAATTATCTCTTTTCTAATCTGACTCCTCTCCAAATTTTTAAAAAGAATTTATTCCAATTCTAGAGATGTGCAGTGACCGTCTGGTAGCCAGGCAGTTATTTACATCCATGTCTATTCATGGTATTTCTTTCTTGCAATCCAGTTTCAAGCTGACTACATTTTTAATTGTCCTACTGCATAAAAGAACTATACTTACTATCTACCTGCTGTTCAGTAACACCACAGTACTGACTAACCCACACACATAATACCTTTTAATCAGCAGAATTGAAAGTAACAGAGTCAAGGATTAGAGGAGTAATGAATACAAGGGAAAAAATTAAGCATCACATCCTCTTGACTTTTAAATATGTATGTAACTAAGCTTCTTTTCTCCTCTGCCCTTCTTCTCCCTCCTCACAGCCCACATGAACACCCACACAGAGATCTGTGTTCCCAAGTGTTGCTGACTTACTTCATATGAGCATACTACAAGTCTATCTGTTTCTCTGTACATTAATAAGCCATCAGTGAAATGGAGACTAAAATATTTTCAGTCATCTAATGCTAATAGTAATTATTAGATGGAGGTACAATTAAACGGCTGCCATTCTCAGTTTTGATATTCTACTGCCAGTTATACCAAGGAGGAGGAGGAGGAGTTGTTCCATTGTAAAAGTAATGTGGGAATGTTCTATGTCAATGCTCTGGAGTGCTTCAGAGCCAGATAAGCTCCTATAAGACTGACATAAAACAGGATTCCCTGATAAAGGCATTATAATTAAATGGTTTTCTTAAAATTATATCACTCTAGAATATTTTCTCCTCACAGACTGTGTAGAGTTATTAGTGTTCCATGGAACACATTTTTGGAAATTGTGATTTAACTGACTCTCCCTATTAAGCATACCATTATACTAATGGAACCTACACTAGGGAAAAACAACAACATCAACAACAACAAAACTTTTACTTCCTACTCTTTCCACATATAATGTAGTATGGTGATTAAAAGGACTGGCTCCAGACTTTCACTTCCTGGGTTGAAATACCAGCTCTTCTAATTACCAGTTGTAATTACTACTACTTGATTAGGTCTTCTACCCCTTCTTTGACTCAGATTTTCTCTATAGCAAAATGAAAAAAAAAAAATAAATAACAGTGCTTTAAACCTGAAAAAATGTACATAAAGTGGTAGGCTATAATAATTGTTATTATCTCTCCCCAAACATTTGTACCTGAAGCACATTATCTCTTTTATATCAGGAAGACATGTGGTTATGTCACATGGTATAGTTTGCTTTATCCAGGATGTCCACTGAAGACATGGAGAACTTTCCAGAAATTGTCATGAATCCCAAAATTGACTATCAAACTTCATACACTCTGGTTTTCACTAATTAAATAGGTTGTTTTATGAATTAGCCCATTCTAAAGAAATAGTACAACAAAGCTGCATGACACACTAGTTAGCACATTTTCGCTGCAGTCTCTAGAGGATAGTACTCCCATTCCTCCATTGTTTGTTCAAACATATGTTAGTCTAAAGTTGGAATGTTCAACTCTATCATGAATGATAAGCAGAGGACCCTTTAAAATTTATTCAAATCCTATCATGGTGGCACTAATTTATTCAGCACTTTTTATCACAAACCCATCATGTATCAGTCACCCTTGTAATTAAAATCAGAAAAGCAGTACCTAAAATATTACATGGCCAGAAGAGTTCAGAGAACAATGGGTGATGTGATAGAGAATGGCAGAGATGTGACAGGAATAAAGAACTTCAGCTTGGGAAGTCAGGAAAAGCAACCCTGCACAAGTGACACTTGAACTGGAATATTGCTAAAAAGAGGGAGCCAACCATGCAAACAAGTATGGTCAAGAATGAAAGTGCTGGGGCGCCTGGGTGGCTCAGTGGTTGGGCCACTGCCTTTGGCTCAGATTATGATCTCAGGGTCCTGGGATCGAGCCCCATCAGGCTCTCTGCTCAGCAGGGAGCCTGCTTCCTCCTCTCTCTCTGCCTGCCTCTCTGCCTGCTTGTGATCTCTCTCTGTCAAATAAATAAATAAAATCTTTAAAAAAAAAAAAAAAGAATGAAAGTGCTACTTTGCTTGCTAACACCCTGTGCCTAGCCCCTGCATTCTCCCAGACTATCCCATCCAACTAACCCTACTTGCCAGCAGTCCCTCCAAAAGAGTGCCTAATGCATCTCATTTTCAAGTAGTCCCAACAGTGGTCAGCACCACCACAAAGTGATTCTTACCATGGGGAGAGGGGAAGATAAGCATACACATCAGTTCTACTGTAGCCCCAGCATTGTGATGGGGGAAGACATCTAACTGGTTGCTGGCCCTGACCATCACCAAAATCTCACATGGGGCAACACAAAGAGAGAACCCCATTTAGTGTGACTACAACCCCAACAGACAGACTAGTCTGACTAGTCCCCACCAACCAACAAAAGCCTTTCAGGGGACAATGCAGGTAGAATGTCCTGCAGTTGAGAGCGACCACAGTTCCAGTAAACAAGCTGAGGGGAAAAGTCTGGTTTGAACTACCTATGAGCCCAAGAGAGTCCCAGACTGGCCCCCTAACAGCACAGAGACCAAACCTTGCCAAGCATAATGGACCACTGCAGCCAACTGGACAGAAGGCAAACATGGCTCAACCATAGCAGTAAAGCACACACAACGTAAGACACCCCTGAAATGCCAGAATATTATTATTCAGAATAGGAGAGATTCCTAGATAAACAAAAGCTAAAGAAATTCATTTTCATTACCACTAAACTAGCCTTATAAGAAATGTGAATGATAATACTTTGAGTGGATGTTAAAGGTAATTCTTTGAGTGGAAAGAAAAAGCTATCACTAGGAATAAGAAAATCAGGAAAGGAAAAAAAAAATCACACATACACAAGCATAATAAAAGTAGTTAAGTTAATCACAAATAATCACCAGTGCAGAGGTAAATCCAAAAGGCAGTAACATCAATTATACCTATAAAACTTCAACTGATTCACAAAATGATGAAGAGTGTGATATCATATACATAAAAGGTAGGTGGGGGAATAAAAATTTGGTACTTTTAGAATGGTTGAAACTTAAGTTACCATCATCCAAACGCAGACTGTTGTACACATAGGAAATGGCAACTACAAATAAAAATCTGTATAAGTATGAAAAAAAAATAAAGAGAAAGGAATCCAAGCATAATGTAAAAAAAAAAAAAAAAAAAAAAAAAAAGTCATTAAACCACAGGAAAGAGAGCAAGAGAAGAAAGGGACAGAGAAGAAAGGAACGGATCCTACCAATCACTGCTTTGAATGTAAACAGACTAAATGTTCCAATCAAAAGACAAAGAGTGACTGAATGGATTAAAAAGAAAGAAATAAAGGAAGGAAGAAAGAAAGAAAGAAAGATCCATCTATATGCTGCCTACAAGAGACTCAATTTAGACCTAAAGTCACATGCAGATTGAAAGTGAAGGGATGGTAAAACATCTGTCATGCAAATAGAAGCAAAAAGAAAACTGGGTTAACAATACTTATATTGAATAAAACAGACCTTAAAATGAAGACTGTGATAAGACACAAAGAACAGTACATAATTATAAAGTGAATAATTAACAAGAAGATAAATAATTATAAATATTTAAGTACCCAACATGAGAGCACCCAAATACATAAAGCAACTATTAACAGACATAATGGAGGAAATTGATAGTAATACAATAATAGTAGGGGACTTGAACACCCCACCTAGATCAATCAATAGATCATCCAAATAGAAAATCTAGGAAACTATAGCTTTGAATCACAGACTGGACCAGATGGACCTAACAGATATATTCAGAACATTCCATCCAAAAACGGAGGAATACACATGTTTTTTCAAATGCACGTGGAATATTTTCCAGAACAGATCACATGTTCAGCCCCCAAACAAGTCTCAACAAATTCAAAAAAGACTGAAATATTATCATGCATCTTTTCTGACTATAATAGTATGACCACAGAAATCAATTATAAGAAAAAAATCTTGAAAGAACACCAATACATGGAGATAAAGTAACATGCTACTATTCAATGAATGGCTTAACCAAGAAATCGAAGAGAAAATCAAAAAATACATAGAGAAAAATGAAATAAAAACACAATGGTCCAAAAATCCTTTGGATGCAGTAGAAACTATTGTAGGACAGAAGATAATAGCAATACAAACCTACTTCAAAAAGCAACAAAAATATCAAACAACCTAAACTTACACCCAAAAGAGCTAGAAAAAGAACAAAATCCAAAGCTAGTAGAAGGGAAAAAAATAAAGATTAAAGCAGACATAAATGAAATAGGAACTAAAAAATCAATAGAAGAGATACGTGAAACCTGGAGGTGGTTCTTTGAAAAGATCAACAAAATTGGTAAACATTTACCCAGACTCAACAACAACAACAGAGAGGGAGAGGGGGAAGGGAGAGAGTGAGAGACAGAGAGACAGAGAGCACACAAGCACTTGAGTAAATGAAATCATAAATAGAAAAGGAGAAATAGCAACCACCACAGAAACACAAAAGATGATATGAAATACTATGAAAACTTACAAGCCAACAAATTGGACAACCTAGAAGAAATGGATAAATTCCTAGAAACATAAAACCTCCCACAACTGAATCAGGAAGAAATAGAAAATTTGAACCGACCAATTACTAGCAACGAAATTGAACTGATAATAAAAAAAACTTTCAATGAACAAAAGTACAGTACCAGACAGCTTCATAGATGATTTCTATCACACATTTAACAAAGATCTAGTACCTATTCTTCTGAAACTATTCCAAAAAATAGAAAAACTTCCAAATTCATTCTGGTAAGCCAGCATTACCTTGTTATCAAAACTAGAGAAAGACACTTAAAAAAGAGAACTACAAGCCAATATCTGTAATGAACACATATGCAAAAATCCTTAAGAAAATACTGACAGCAAAAATACCTTAAAAAAATTCACCATGCTTATGGTTTTATTCCAAAAATGAAAATGTGGTTCAATATTTGCAAAACAACATGCTACATCACAGCAGTAAGACAAAAGATTTAAAAAAAAAAAAAAAAACCTGTTTTATCAGTTCTATAGATTTTGCAGAAAAGCATTTGACAGGGTACAATATCCATTCATGGAAAAAAAAATAAAACAAACAAACAAACAAAACTCTCAACAAAGTAGTTTCAGAGGGATCAAACCTCTACATAATGAAAGCCAATGAAAAATGCATAGACATCATACTCAGTGGTGAAAAACTGAGAGCTTTTCCTCTAAGATCAGCAACAAGACAAGGATATCCACTCTCACCACTTTTATTCAACATAGTAGTGGAAGTCCTAGTTAGAGCAATCAGACAAGAAAAAGAAATAAAAGGAATCTGAATGGGTAAAAAGAAGTAAAACTTTCACTATTGGCAGATGACATTGTACTCTATATAGAAAACCCTAAAGACTCCACCAAAAAATTACTAGAACTGATAAATGAACTCACTAAGGTCACAGAATACAAAATTAGTATACATAAATCTCTTGTATTTCTATACACTAATAATGAAGAGACAGAAAGAGAAATTAAGAAAAAAATCCTTTACAATTGCACCAAGAATAATAAAATACTTAGGAATAAACTTAACCAAGGAGGTGAAAGATCTGTACTCTGAAAACTCTAAAACACTGATTGAAGAAACTGAAGATGACATGAACAAAAAAGATACTCTAAGTTCATGGATTGGGAAAACCAATATTATTAAAATGACCATACTACCAAAAGAAATTCCTCTCAAAATATCAATGGCATTTTTTACAAAACTAGAACAAATGATCCTAAAATTTGTATGCAAACACAAAAGACCCCAGATAACCAAAGGCAATGCTGAAAAAGAACAAAATGGGAGGTATCTCAATCCCAGATTTCAAGATATATTACAAAACTATAGTAAGGAAAAAACTATGGTATTAGCACAAAATAGACACACAGATCAATAGAAAAGGATAGTCCAGAAGTCCAGAAATGAGCCTGCATTTTTATAGTGAATTAACCTAAAACAAAAAGGGAAGAATATACAAGGGAAAAAGACATCTCTTCGACAAATTGTGTTGAGGAACACCTGGGTGGCCCAGTTGTTAAGCGTCTGCCTTTGGCTCAGGTCATAACCCCAGGGTCCTGGGATTGAGCCCCACATCGAGCTACCTGCTCAGTGGGAGGTCTGTTTCTCCCTCTCCCACTCCCCCTGCTTATAGTCCCTCTCTTGCTATCTCTCTGTCAAATAAATAGAATCTTAAAAAAAAAAAAATGTGGGGGCGCCTGGGTGGCTCAGTGGGTTAAGCCGCTGCCTTCACCTCAGGTCATGATCTCAGAGTCCTGGGATCGAGCCCCGCATCGGGCTCTCTGCTCATCGGGGAGCCTGCTTCCTCCTCTCCCTCTGCCTGCCTCTCTGCCTGCTTGTGATCTCTCTCTGTCAAATAAGTAAATAAGATATAAAAAAAAAAAAATGTGTTGGGAACATTGGATAGCTACACGAAAAAGAATGAAACTGGACCACTCTCTTACTCCATAACCTAAAATAAAATAAAACTCGAATAAAAACAAGTTTAAAACCTAAATGTGAGATCTGAAACCATAAAAGTCCTAGAAGAAAACATAAGGAGTAACTTCTCTGCTATCAGCCAAAGAAACAGTTTTCTAGATAGGTCTTCTTTAGGAACGGAAACAAAAACAAAATTAAACTACTGCAGCTATAACAAAATCAAAGCTTTTGCATAGTGGAAACAATTAACAAAACAAAGAGACAACCTGATGAATGGGAGAAGATACTACAAATGGTATAAGCAATAAGAGGTTATTATCTAACTATATAAAGAACTTACACAACTCAATACCAAAAATACCTCTAATAATCCAGTTAACGTTGACAGAGGACATGAATAGACATTTTTCTAAAGAAGACACATAGAGGGCGCCTGGGTGGCTCAGTTGATTAAGTGACTGTCTTTGGCTCAGGTCATGATCCTAGAGCTCCAAGATCTAGTCCCACATCTCTCTCCCTGGTAGGCAGGGAGTCTGTTTCTCCCTTTGACCCTCCCCAGTCTCATGCACTCTCACTCTCTCACAAATAAATAAATAAAATGTTAAAAAAAAAAAAAAAGACACACAGATGGCAAAAAGACACATGAAAAGACGCTCAACATCACAATCAGGGAAATACACATCAAAATCACAATGAATATCATCTCTTACTTGTCAGAATGGCTAAAATAAAAAAAATACAAGAAATAATAAGTGTTTTAGAGAATATTGAGAAAAATGAACCCAGGTACACTAGTGGTAGGAATGCAAGCTGCTGCAGGCACTGTGGGAAACAG
Organism: Mustela nigripes; assembly: GCF_022355385.1. Taxonomy (NCBI): domain Eukaryota; kingdom Metazoa; phylum Chordata; class Mammalia; order Carnivora; family Mustelidae; genus Mustela; species Mustela nigripes. Next base: position 113,702,376 of record NC_081561.1, read on the forward strand.
TATGGAGGCACCTCAAAAAATTAAAGTTAGAATTACCATATGATTCAGTAATTCCACTACTGAGTATTTACCTGAGAAAAATGAAAACACTAAATAGAAAAAATATGTGCAATCCCCTCCCATGGTTATCTGCAGCATTATTCATAATATCCAGGATATGGAAGCAATCTAAGTGTCCTTTCATATATGAGTGGATAAAGAAGATGTGAAAGGAAAAAAAGGAAAAACAAAGATGTGGTGTGTATATATACATATACACACACATATATACATACATACACACACAATGGAATATTACTCATCCATAAAAAATAATGAAATCTTGCCATTTGCAACAACATGGATGGATCTAAAGGATATAAAGCTATGTGAAATACATCTGTCAGAGAAAAACAAATACTTTTGATTTCACTCCTATGTGGAATTTAAGAAACAAAACAAATTGAGCACCTGGGTGGCTCAGTGGGTTAAAGCCTCTGCCTTCGGCTCGGGTCATGATCCCAGGGTCCTGAGATCGAGCCCCGCACTGGGCTCCCTGCTCAGCGAGGAGCCTGCTTCCCTTCCTCTCTCTCTGCCTGCCTCTCTGCCTACTTGTGATCTATCTGTCAAATAAATAAATAGAAACAAAACAAATGAACAAAATTAAAAAAAGGGAAAAACAACACAAAACAAAACCTCCTCCTGATTCTTAAATATTGAGAACAAACTGGTGGTTGCAGGAGAGAAGGTGGGGATAGGGGTGGGTGGATGAAAGAGTTGAAGATGGTTAAGAGTGTATTTATCATGAGCACTGAGTAATGCATACAATTACTGACTCATTATATTACATACCTGAAATTAATATAACATTGTATGTTAATTATACTTGAATAAAGAATGGTTAAAAAAAAAAAAGAAAAACAAAGGAATGGAGGTGCTAAAGCAGAACACACCTGGTATCTGAGGGAAAGAGTGAAAGCCATCAGAGCTGGCTATAATAAAATAGTGCAAGAAGGTTGGAAGATGAGATTGGAGATAAATGACCATATCCTCATTAAAAAAAATCCTTCCCAGGGTGCCTGGGTGGCTCAGTGATAACTCTTGGTTTCAGGGTGGTAAGATCAAGCCCATGTCTGGCTCTACACTGAACAAGGAGTCTGCTTGAGAGTCTCTCTTCTCTTTCTGCCCCTCCCACTTGTGCGCACTCTCTCTCTCAAAATAAATAAATAAATCTTTTTTTTAAAGGTTTAAAAAAATCCCTTCTAGAGAACAGACTAAACGGAGGTATGCAGACAGAGCATGGAAATAGGAAGACCGCTTCAGCTGCAAGAGCAGTGATATACACCAGAGTAATGTGAGGTTGCCTAGGATGAAAGCAATGGAAAAACAATTAAGTATCAGATATAGTATGTTTTTTATAAGTAAAGCTGACAAGATTTTGAGATGCACTGAATATGGCATATAATCATAGGAAGAAACCAGAGATGATGCCTAAATTTTGGCTTAGAAGCAGTTGATGATAATATCATTTTGAGGCTTGGATAAGACTTGAGGAGTGGTGGGCATAAATTCAGGTTTCTGCTTTGGTCACAGTAATTTTACATGGCTTCTAGGTACTCAAATGGAGAAGTAAAGTTGGAAGATGGGCAAAAAATACAAATTGGGATCTGAGGTAAAATATTTGTTAGGAACCTACTGTTAACCAGACACTGTGTTACTTGCTGGAAATAAAATGGTGAGAAACATTACATATGTGCCCCTGCTCCTGTATAATCTCTTGAGAATGGGTGTCACCTGTAAATATGATGAATATCACCAGTATGCTTAAAGTTATGTTCATGGCACAGTTTGCTTTTAAAAAAGGGAGATTATCCTAGGTGGTGCCAATCTAATCAGAGAGGCCCTAAAAGGGATTAGACCTTTTCTGAAGACAGGGAACATGTAAATTCAATCAACATGAGACAGAGGGAGCAATGTCTCAAGGACCTGAGAGTAGCCTCTAGAAGCTGAGAGCTGTTCCTGGCCAACAGCAGTAAGAAAACAGGAACCCCTTACTTAAAAATAAAAGCCTTAAACAAACAAACAAATGAACAAACAAAACGAAGCACGGACCTCAGTCATGCAATCATGAAGAGAGAGATTCTGCTAATAAGCAGAGAAGAACTTGGAAGTAGCCTTAGCTCAGTCTCCAGTTGAGGACATGACATACTCAGCTGATGTCTTAAATTCAACCTCGTGAGAAGCCAACCATGCTGTGCTGTGCTTTCCTGACACATGGAAACCGAGATAATACATTTGTGTTTTTTTTAAAGCTACTACATTTGTGGTAATTTCTCAGAAATCCATGGAAAACTAACACAATTTCCTCTGTTCCATGGAAGCTACAGTCAGCTAGAAAAAGAAGAACAGATAAATAGCATCAATTTTCCATTTTTAAAAGAAAGATCTTTATCAGTATGAGATTAGTGTTAAAATGGCATGGGAATAGGATTTTTTATGCCAAAATAGATGGGTGGGTGTTTGCCTACTAAAGCCCAAGTAAAAGACCTCAAATTAGCGTGGGGGTAGTAGAGATTCAGAAAAGAGGACATATTTAAGAGATATCATGAAACAATATTGAGGGACTGAAACAATATGATATGAAAGGAGATAAGAAAGAAGATGGGCATCTGCACTGGTCCAGCCTAGTCCATACATAGTATTGGCTAGTCCCTTAAGTCCAAGTCATGCTAGGATAATTGGCTTCTAGCTACAACAAGAGGAAAATTGGGAAGGGGATCATTTAGCATATCATCAACTTTTGTTTATACATTACATTGTTTATGCCACACTCAAATTAACATATTACCATTGTTATTTTATATTTTTATGCAATGTTATACAGCACATACAAAAGCATAAATATAAGAGTAACAAAGACCAAGAACTTCTTTGAGTAACTTAACTATACTACTATATTATGGCTGGATTCTAATGATGCCAAACTAGTTAAATGACCCATTTGAATTATACAGAACATTTTTCTATTTATTAATTTATTTAAAGATTTTATTTATTTATTTGGTAGAAAGAGAAAGAGAGACATAAAGCATGAGCAGGGGGAGCAGCAGACAGAGGGAGAAATAGGCTCTCTGCTGAGCAAGGAGCCCAATGGAGGATTCAACCCCAGAACCCAGGAATAATGAGCTGAGCCAAAGGCAGATGTTTAACTGACTGAACCACCCAGGCATCCTGTAACACAATTTTTGATAACTTTTGAGTCAACTTTCTCTATACTTACATCACATTTTATCAATTTTGAACTTGTGATTTATTTAATCTGTTGATCCAATAGATTTATACATTCAAGCAATTAAAAAAGATTTACATAGATCATTTATAACTTTATTTGTTTTATAATGAAATTCTCTTTCCTTAAATGTGAAAGTCAGTTTGGCTATGTAAAAGTTGTGGCATGATCTTTCCCCTCAGAAATTTATAAATGTTACTTATTGTCTTCTGGCAATTAGTGTTGCAGAGCTAGCTGAAGTGAGGTTGAGTTTAGTTTTTACTGCAAAAAGTATGACATTTCATTTTGTTTTGCCTTTACTGTTTTGTCTTTCTTTCTTCCTTTCTTTCTTTCTTTTTTTTTTTTACTAAATGGGAGAAAAATATTATTATCATTTATATTCATTTGTCTGTTTCTAAATTATTGTTACTATTGTTGAGTTTATGGTTTGTGTTGATTTTTCCCATAATACAGTACTTTCACAGTGTGTATATCTGATACTATCTCAGCTCTCCAAAGTTGTATTCATTTCTGTCTGTCTTATACTCATTCCAATCATTGTGTCAGATAATTTTCATTCTTTATTCTATTTCCTTTTTATTCTTTGAGACATTTATTTCAGAATTTTTCTCAAAATCTGACTTGGTTTTCCTTGGTACCAATTCTGCTTCTTATTGGCTTGCTCTAAACATTTTATACTACATTTTTTTTTTGACTACTTAAATTTTTATTTCTTTTACATATTTATTTTTCTATTATTTCTGTTTCCATAGAAAATTATTATATGTTCCAATTTCTCAGTTGGAGATTTTATATTATTCTCTTGACAGCAAGGAAGCTTAGTATGTTTTCTTCTGATTTTTATAAGAAATTGTTATGAGATCTGTTCACTCTTTAAATATTCTAAGTGTTGCCTTCCACTTTATTTGTTGTATTTTTTTTAAGTTGTTGCCTATAAATGAGGAAAGTGGTTGTAATGAAAAAAAAAAAAAAAAAAAGTTCCAGAGGAAGTGACATTGGCAAAAAGCTTTGAAGAAACTCTCAGAGATGTTTCATGACATTGAAAATGCAAAGGATAAAATGTTGGGAGCTAACCCAAACTTGGAAAAGAGTATGACAATTTGCCAAGACATAGAAAAAATTCTCACTGTGCACTGTTAAGTTATATGAAGAAATGAAAATGCAAGCATTATTCAATAAGATTCTAATTTTTTCAAAGGTATAAAGCACTTAAATTTCAACATTTCTAATGATTTATAGTATATTAAATGTTAGTTTTACTATTTTTCATTTCCCTGTATATTTATAACTGCCAGTAACAGCTTTTTAAAAATGTTTGACAAGTTTTTTTATGTCATAGAACAACTGTAATTTTTCCCACTGATTATTAAGGTTGCCTTGCATAATTTCAGTTTATATTTCTGATGTTGTACCAACAAAGTGAAGACTTTCAGTATTAGGCCTGTATAATCATATTTATACAAGGTTCATATACCATCATCTAAATTCACCTATTCTATCCATTTTTTTAAGGATATGGAAGAGACTGACAGGAAGAAAGCAATAATTATTTTTAAATAAAAAGTTATTTTTTATTGCATTAGTGTTTTCCTATGATTTCTGAATTTCCAAAATAAATAAGTAAATGCAAACATTATACTACTTACACCTGAAATCATATGTGTTTTCAGAGAAAGGGAATTGTTCTTTGGGTGACACAAAGGTTTATTGTGCTCATTTATCAACATCCTGTTTAAAAGAGATATGAAATAAATATGCATGTTACCTAGCATTAGAGCCCTAAAAAAGATTCAATTATTTACATACACACAAGTGAGGCTCATAATCTGGGAAGTTCCCTCAGAGCCTTTATGTGACAGTAGAATATAGTACTCTTCAGTCTCGGCCACCAATAATTCAATCTGATTTCTTTCCTTCAGGAGCAACTGTCATCTAGGAAATTTGCTTAAATAAGAGCAACAACATAGATTGTCATTTATTTTATTATTCTATTCCTGACCTAGCTGGATAAGAGCAGAAAGATAATTAAGTCAGTGACGAATTACAGGTAAAATGCCATTTCAGCTATTAAGAATATATGGAGGATTACATTAGAGAGACATGGCGGCAGACCTCTGAGGGGCATCACTTCAACTTCTTTTCAGGCCCTGTCTGTCCCCAGTGACAAATATTCATCATTTAAGACTGCGGTCCAGGCAGTTACAGGTTAGATGGATAGAAAGATAAATAGATGTTTTACAGATGTATATTAGAACCAAAATATTGTAAAAATTTAACCTATTTTATCAAAATATTTTTCTTTTAAAAAAATAATTCAGAGGGACATAGTTATCTTTAAAGCATGAAAATAGTCATCATTGATAATAACTGCTATTACACTACTATAAAAACACATTTGATAATCAAATCTACTTTACTGATAATCACAAGAATTATGAGATTCTAGTAAATATTTTCAATATTATAAAACACTGAATCTTGAAGGCAACATGTTTATGTTATAAACTGCATAAATGTAGCTAAATGCCAAAAGAAAGTAAACTAAATGACCCACATAAGATAAAAAATTCATATATAAAATTTGAAAGCATTCATATTGTGTTGATATGTATGACAAAATGGTCACATAAATGGGTGTGTGATATTTAATCAAAGTTCTTAATCCTGCCTTCCCCATCTTGACTAACATCATATATCTGAAGTTGATATTCTGAAGTATTCTGAAGGTTGGAGAAGGTAATGGTTCAGGCCTTGTTTATGTTTACCCTATATTTTCCTAACTTTATACAAATGAGAAATGACAGTGGTCATTTTCTTATTTTACATGAATATATTTTAAGAATATGGTTTTATTTATACTGTAAAGAAGTTAGTAATTTCTCTTTATTCATTACTTTCTCCCTTCCATAAATATTAGGTGTCTACTCTATGTGTCAGGGACTGCACTATGCAATCATATTAAATAAGACTTCTTTCCTTCCCTAAAAGATATTACAATTTAAAAAAAAAAAAAAAGAAGAAAGAAAGAAAGAAAAGAAAAAATCATCAAGGATTCCTGTAACATCTGACAGAAGAAGGAATAAAAATTAGACTAGTGCATATTCAGGGAAAACTTCCTAAAAGAAGAATATAATTGACCTGAGTATTGGAAAAATAAATAATAATTAGCAAGTAAATAACAAAAATTAAAAAAAAAAAAAGGTGTGTTTGTGTCAAGACAACATAGACCTGAAGTTTCAGGATGTAAAATAGAGATAGAAAACATATCCAGTATTGGGGCACCTGAGTGGTTCAGTTGGTTGAGTGTCCAGTGCTCTTTTTTTTATTGTGTTATGTTAGTCACCATAAAGTACATCATTAGTTTTTGATGTAGTGTTCCTTGATTCATTGTTTGCATATAACACCCAGTGGTCCATGCAATAAAGAGCATCCAGCTCTTGATTTTGGCTTGGGTCATGATGTCAGGGTCCTGCGATTGAGCCCCCTCCTTGGGCTTTGTACTCAGCAAAGAGTCTGTTTGAGATTATTTCCCTCTACCCACCCCCACCCCTCACTGTTCTCACTCTCAAAAATAAATAAATAAATTTTTAAAATCAATAACAACAAAACCACAGACACAAAAAAGCAGCATTTATGCAGTGCCCTATTATTGTAAATACCCTGGAAAGAAAAAAAAAGATATTGTTTCCTTTCTCATAAAGCTTATAAGCCAATAAAGGGAAAAAATCAGATATACATGCAATTGTAATATAAGGTTGAATGAGCCACAAACAAAATACCAAAAATGCTTCAGAAGTTCAACAAGGCAGGTAAACATGTCTGGTTATAGAGATCATGAAATATGTGGCTTTAAAATAATAGTGAAAGAATAGATAGGTTTTCTTTAGACCTATTTTTGAGGGATAATGCAGTGATGAGTAACAAAAATAATTATGGAAGAAAACATTGAGTATCCTGGGAAAACACTGAATATCCTGGAAAGCAAGTGACTTTGATTGGAATGCTAAGGAACAGCTTATATATTTATACAGTTACCTTTTTAAAAAAGATTTAGTTATTTGAGAGAGAAAGAAAATGAGAGCACAGTGCAGAGGGGTAGAGGGAGAAAGAGAGTATCAGGCATACTTCCTGCAGCCTTATGGGGGCTCCATCCCACCACCCTAAGATCACTACATGAGCTGAAACCAAGAGTCAGAAGCTTAACTGACTGTGCCACCCAGGCAACCTACAGTTATTGCAGGGCAATCCTTATTAATAAATAATTGGGTATGCTTCTTCTCACCTAACTGGGGCCTACTGAAGGACAGATGCCAGCTGTTTCTCTTCATTTTGCCTAAGTAGGAACCTACTAAAGTGAGTAGACTGCATTCCTCAAAAACATTTTAAAGTCAATGAGCAGCCCATAGCAGCCTGAGTCAAAAGATTATATCCTTGAGGCATACTCAAGAGCACTAAGAGCCTGGGAGAAAAAGCTGGGGAAAATTCCTTTGGGAGATTAGAGCATTAACAAGTGCCCTATACACATGCATGCATAAAATGGGACACTGACTCAGAAGATGTCAGAGAAAATCCTAAACTTTCACCTCTGGGTATAAGCAAGAAGTGAAGGCAGGCAGAGGTATGAATAGTCTGAAAGAGTGAGGAAAAAGAGCCTCAGTATAGAGTCAATGTGCAAAGAAATGGAGAAAGGGTGTTTTTTTTTTTTCCTCTCCTTTTGTTTTTTCTCTTCTTTCTAAATATTTGACAATTTAATAGGAATAGATATAAAGCTCATTTTCTAAAGTAGATTCATTTTGTTTCTAATACAGTTGAATATCTTTTATGAATTTTCAGTGATATACTTTTTTTAATCTTTTGAATGACCATTTTTATGCCATTTTGCACCATAAAGAGCAATGATTCAACACTATTTGAGGATATGGGTAAACTGCTAATGCATTTAATTTAACAAAAATTAAACTATCTGGAATGTCTTAGTTTTGAGAAATACAGGTTTTAAAACAACTACATAAGTTGATCAAATTTGGAAATAATCATGTGAAAATTTCTTAAAAAGAATAGGAGAAGTCCAAGATAGCAGAACGGTAGGAGACCTTAATTTTGTCTGGTCCCAGGAATTCATCTAGATAGCTATCAAATCATTATAAGCACCTGCAAACTCAGATGGAGATCTAAGAAAAGAATAGCTGCAAGTCTACACATAGAAAAGCAACCACTTTTTTGCAATGGAGGAGGTGCAGAGAAGTAAATTTGAGGCAATATATGGGAAGGTAAACCATGGGGAGAGGGAGCCTCTTTAAACCAGCTACTGGCAAGTGATATAGCAGCAGAGCACAAAATCAGAACTTTAAAGTCTGCTTCGGTGAGGGATGTCACTCAGGTGGCTAAGCAGGGGTAGAATCCTAGCTGGGACGGTGTGGTCTCAGGATCCTCGAGATCACAGGAAGACCAGGTGTTTGAGTACAGCATTGCTCCCAGGCATCAGAGCATGATCACCTACAAAGAGTGAGTGAGCCAGGAGTGGTCTCTCAGCTCGGGGTTGCCATGAACTGTGAACTGCAGCACATCTGGACAACTGCTTGACAAGCAGGAACCCAACAGTAGAAGAACCAGCTAGACCACCTTCCTCCCCTGGGAAGAGTGGTGAAAGAGCATGCCATAGAAGTCTACAGCATTTGAGAGTCAAAGCAGTCATGTGCCTGAGATAGAAATGCTTGTCACAGACTGGACGAACACAAAGATACAGTTTCTTTTAACTGACCAAAATACCCCCAGGAGATAGTATATTGTTCTGTTCTATTCACCCATCTATGTCCCTTCTTTTCTTGTTGTTGTTATTTTTCTCTTTTTTCCCCTTGTCTTTTAATTTCCATTATTACACTCTATCCTTTCATTGTATTTAATTTTATCTTTGTACATATATAAGCTTTTCTTTCTTAACAAATTTGGGATCTAGTTTTCTAAAAATCAGACCAAAATACATGTAGAATCCAGTGTATTGCTCTATTCTGCTCACCTATCTGATTATATTGTCTGTTTTTTTTTTTTATTTCCTTAAATTATTTTTTTCTTTTTTCTAGTTTCAGGTCTCTTCTGATTTGTTTAGTACATATTTCTCTGGGGTCATTGCTGCCATTTTAGTATTTTGTTATTTCATTCATCTATTCATCTCTGGGCAGAATGGCAAGATGGAAAAACTTCCAGCATAAGAAACTGAAAGAATTTGTGATCACTAAACCAGCCCTACAAGAAATATTAAAAGGGATCCTTTAAGCAATGAGAAAGTCCAAAAGGAACAAAGACCCAAAAGGAACAAAGGCAATATATAGTAACAGTGACTTTACAGGTAATACAATGGTGCTAAATTAATATCTGTCAGTAAAGACTCTGAATGTAAATGGACTAAATGCCCCAATCAAAAGACACAGGGCATCAGATTGGATTAAAAAAGCAAGACCCATCAATATGCAGTCTGCAAGAGACTCATTGCATACTCCAAGACACCTCCAGATTTAAAGCGAGGGGATGGAAAACAATCTATTGTGCTAATGGACATCAAAAGAAAGCGGGCAAAAAATGGCAGTCCTTATATCAAAAAAAATTAGATTTTAAACCAAAGACTGTAATAAGAGAGGAGGAAGGACACTGTGCCATAATTAAAAGGTCTATCCAACAAGATCATCTAACAATTATAAATATTTATGCCCCTAACATGGGAGTAGCCAATTATCTAACCCAACTAATAACAAAATTAAAGAAACACATGAATAATAATTCAATAGTAGGGGACTTTAACACCCCCTCACTGCAATGATCTGCAATGCAGATCATCTAAGCTGAAGACCAACAAGGAAATAAGGGCTTTGAATGACACACTGGACCTTCTCAGATATATTCAGAACATTCCATCCCAAGCAACAGGATATACATTCTTCTCAAGTGCACATGGTATAATCTCCAGAATAGATCACATCCTAGGTCTTAAATCAGGTCTCAACCAGTACCAAAAGACTGGGATCATTCCTTACATATTTCAGACCACAGTGCTTTGAAATGGTAACTCAGTCATAAGAGGAAGAACTCAAATACATGGAGGCTAAAGAGCATCCTACTAAAGAATGAATGGCTCAACAAGGAAATTAAAGAAGAATAAAAAATAAAATTCATGGAAATGAATGAAAATGAAAATACAACTGTTCAAAATCTTTGGGATGCAGCAAAGGTGGTCCTGAGAGGGAAGCAATATAAGCAATATAAGACTTTCTCAAGAGACAAGAAAGTTTTCAAATATACAACCTAATCTTACACCTAAAGGAGTTGGAGAAAGAGCAGCAAAGAAATCCTACACCCAGCAGGAGAAGAGAAATAATAAAGATTAGAGCAGAAATCAATGAAATAGAAACCAAAAGAACAGTAGAATAGATCAACAAAACTAGGAGCTGGTTATTTGAAAGAATTAATAAGATTAATAAATCCCTAGCCAAGCTTATGAAAAAGAAAAGAGAAAGGACCCAAATCTAAATCAGTAAAATCATGAATGAAAGAGGAGAAATCACAACCACACCGAAGAAATATAATCATAAGAGCATACTATTAGCAACTATATGCCAACAAATTAGGCAATGTGAAAGAAATGGATTTATTCCTAGAGATGTATAAACTACCAAAACTGAAACAGGAAGAAAGAGAAAATCTGAACGGGCCCATCACCAGCAAGAAAATTGAAGCAGTAATCAAAAATCTCCCAACAAACAAGATCCCATGGCAAGCTGGCTTCCCAGGGGTATTCTACCAAACACTGACAGAATTAATACCTATTCTCCTGAAGCTGTTTCAAAAAATAGAAATGGGAAGAAAACTTCCAAACTCTCTCTATGAGGACAGCATTACCTTGATCCTCAAACCAGACACATACCCCACCAAAAAAGAGAATTACAGACCAATATCCCTGATGAACATGGATGCAAAAATTCTCTCCAAGATACTAGCCAATAGGCTCCAACACTACATTAAAAGGATTATTAACCATAACCACGTGAGATTTATTCCTGGGTGGGTCAACATCCGCAATTCAATTAGTGTGATAAACTACATAAATAAAAGAAAGGACAAGAACCATATAATTCTCCAAATAGATGCATAAAAAGCATTTGACATAGTACAGCATCCTTTCTTGATTAAAACTCTCAGTGTAAGGACAGAGGGAACATACCTCAATATCATTAAAGCCATATATGAAAAGCTCACAGCAACTATCATTCTCAAAGGGGAGAAACTAAGAGCTTTTCCCTTAAGGTCAGGGACACTGCAGGGCTGTCCACTATCACCACTGCTGTTCAACATAGTACTAGAAGTCCTGCCTCAGAATCAGACAACAAAAAGAAATAAGAGGCATCTGAATTGACAAAGAAGTCAAGCTCTCACTCTCTGCAGATGACATGATACCCTATGTGCAAAACCCAAAAGACTCTGTCACCAAATCAGTAGAACTCATACAAGAATTCAGCAACATGGCAGGATATAAAATTGATACACAGAAATCATTTGCATTTCTATACCCAAACAATGAGACAGAAGAAAGAGAAATTAAGGAGTTAGTCCCATTTACAATTGCACTGCAAATCATAAGATACGTAGGAATAAACCTAATCAAAGAGGCAGAGGATCTATACTCAGAAACTATAGAACAGTCATGAAAGAATTGAGGAAGACACAAAGAAATGGAAAAACGTTCCATGCTCATGCTTTGGTAGAATAAATATTGTTAAAATGTTTATGATTCCTAGAGCAATCTACACATTCAATGCAATCCCTATCAAAATCCATCTACTTTTTTCAGAGAGTTGGAACAAATAATCCTAAAATTTGTATGGAAACAAAAAAGCCAAATAAATGTTGAAAAAGAAAGCCAAAACTGGTGGCATCACAATCCTGGATTTCAAGTTCTATTACAAAACTATAATCATCAATGTTAAATCCGTTATCAAAGGAACGAGACTGAGACAAGGTGAAAGTTATTTAAAGCTTTATTTTATGCCAAGCATTAGAAGTCAGACTGATTGGCCAGGAGAATGAGACTGAAACAAAGTTAAAGTTATGCAAAGCTTTATTCTATGCCAAGCATTAGAAGTCAGACTGACTGGGCAGGGCCGCCTCCGAAGAGAGAGACCCCTCCGAATCTTATAGGCTACCTTTTATTGGGTAAAACTGCAACCCATATCTTAGTATCTCAACCCACTGGGTTTGTATGTCTCTTGCTGATTGGCTAGTTTCATCCAGTCTGGTGACATGCTCTTCAAGATTACTCCATACTAGGAACTGTTACAAACAGTATTTTCTGGGAAGGATTTAGTCAGCTAACATATTCAGTGTGAATAATAAGATCATTCCCAAGATGAAGTCATTTTGGTTTGGGCAAGACCTTCTCACTGTTACAAACAGTACTTCGTACTGATTAGATGTCTCCATCTGGCCTGACTCGTCCTTGTATTCTGGGCTCTGTTATCAGGAACTAGTAGACTACATTTTACTGGTTTCCTGGACTTGCTTCTAAGTACGTTTCTCTGGGGGGGAGAGTCAATTTAAGTTTACTGCACAAACAACAAAATGGCTATTTAACCGAGATGGAGTCGCTCTGGCTAAATAGGCCCTTACAATCAAGATGATAGAGTACGGGCGCAAAAACAGACACATAGATCAATGCAACAGAATAGAGAATCCAGAAATGGACCTTCAACTCTATGAGGTCAAGTATCTTTGATAAAGCAGGAAATATCCAATGGAAAAAAGACAGTCTCTTCAACAAATGTGTTGGGAAAATTGGACAGCCACATGGAAGAATGAAACTGGACCATTTCCTTACCTCATACACAAAAATAGACTCAAAATGAAAGGCCAAAATGTGAGGAGGTCTCCATCAAAATCCTAGAGAATAAATCAACAACCTCTTCAACCTCAGCCACAGCAACTTCTTATTAGACACGTCTCCAAAGGCAAGGGAAACAAAAGTAAAAATAAACCACTATGGCTTCATCAAGATAAAAAGCTTTTGTACAGCAAAGCAAACAGTTAACAAACCCAAAGGCCAACCAAGAGAATGGGAGAAGATATTACAAATGACATATCATATAAAGGGCTAGGATCTATAATCTGTAAAGAACTTACCAAACTCAACACCCAAAGAACAAACAATCCCATCAAAAATTGGGCGGAAGACATGAACAGAGACATGTCTGCAAAGAAGACATCCAAATGGCCAATAGACACATGAAAAAATGTTCAGTATCACTAAAAATCAGGAAATACAAATCAAAACCACAATGAAATACCACGCCACATTGGATAGAATGGCTACAACTAACAAGTCAGGAATTGAGAGATGTTGGCGAGGATGTGGAGAAATGGGAACCCGCTCACACTGTTGGTGGGAATGCAAACTGGAGCAGCCATTCTGTAAAACACTATGGAGGTCCCTCAAAAAGTTGGGTATTGACCCAACAATTGTGTATTTACCCCAAAGATACAAATATAGTGATCCAAAGGGACACCTGCATCCCAATATTTATAGCAGCAATGTCCACAACAGCCAAAAGAGGAAAAGGAGTCCAGATGTCCATCTATAGATGAATGGATAAAGCATGAATGGTGTGTGTGTGTGTGTGTGTATATACACACATACACGTGTGTGTATATATGTATATACATGTATATGTGTATATATACACACATATATACATATATATTGTGTGTATGTATGTATGTATTACTCAACCAAAAAAAAAACCAAAACGAAATGTTGCCATTTACAACAATGTGGATGGAACTAGAGGGTATTATGCTAAGCAAAATAAGTCCATCACAGAAAGCCAGGTATCATATGATCTCACGGATATGTGGAATTTAGGAAGCAAAAACAGAGGATCATATGGAAAGAGAGGGAAAAATAAAACAATGAAACCAGAGAGGGAGACAAACTGTAAGAGACTCTTAATCATAGGACACAAATTGAAGGTTGCTGGAGGGGAGGGTGGCAGGGGATTGGGGTAACTGGGTGATGGTCATTAAGGAGAGCATGGGATGTAATGAGCATTGGGTATTATATAAGACTGATGAATCACAGTTCTGTACCTCTGGAACCAATAATATGTTATATGTTAGTTTAAAAAAAAAAAAGAATTTCTTAAAAAGAATAATGGTATTGTGCCAGGAAAAAAAAAAAAAAACAGAAAACAATAAATTCCGTATATTTAAAAACTGCTTCTTTATAACACCTATGCTTTTGGCTTTCAGGGAAATTTTACGTTTGTAGGAGAACTTCAGGGACATCTGCTCTAGGCAGATGTTAATGGTCTCAACTTAGCATTTTGGTAATGAGAGGGAAAAAAATGTATGTGAGGGAAAAGTGTTGAGACTTGTGAGGTCAAAAGGGTTGTTACAAACAGCGCAGTCTAAAGAAAGAATGAGAATGATTGCAAAGTTCTTATAACTACATCCCCATTGCTGCCATATTAACATATTTCTAAAAAAATGTCCCATCCTTTTAAATAGAAAATGTTAATGTTATATAGAAAATTCAGTAAAAATGAAATGCAAGACAAAGCAGTGACTTAATAAGAAATTAGGTCAAACTAAGAAAATGGATGATTAAATTATTCTTTTAATCGTCTCTAGATGTGATTAAACTTGCTGAATCTAAATTGTTGCATATAATTTGACAGCCTTCATAGTTAAATGCAAATGCATGAGATCCAATTGGAAGCAACAGGAAAAAGGAGGCATGTTGTTTAGTATATTAAATTTCCATAGCAGGTGTATGCAATGAGGACAATGGCAAAATCAGGTATGATTGGCCTACTAAGAGAAAGATTCTTTTTTTTTTTTTTTTTTTGATGCTGTAATTCACTCTGGCAATGAAAGCAAATGTAAGACACTCTCACTGCAGCTAGGGAAACATAGATTCCTCTGTCCACTGGGTCTGAAATAATTATGGGATGAGTCAGTCACATTTTCTGACATACTTACTCAAATTCACTATATTTCACTTCATTTTTGAATTACTGACCGCATGCTAATTCTAAATTGTTTTGAAGTGCACTTTGTTACTATAAAAGTGAGTTCCTTATTAAATAAGCATATGAATTGCCACTGAAAGGCCATTTATATATAAACTATAGATGAATCTGAACAATCTGTTAACTACTTGGCTATAATAATCCTGTTGTCAGGTCATTTACAAATACATAGATACACAAATAACTTCTACTTTATACTATCCCTTTGTCCTCTTCTCACCTTTCTTCCATTCAACGAACTGATTTTGTAGCTACTGAGACAGATCTTTTAGAAATATCTGTGAATTCAAAATTAAAGGACGGAACTAATTCCAAAATCATGAAGTGTTTATGGAAGCAGATTCTCAGGTAGGATTCTTATGTTGTGCTAGACACTATACAGGTGGCCTCTCTCCTCAAAATACTATCTCCTATTATTTTCTGGAAAATTCCTTTTTGTTCTGTAGTTCTCCTTTTATTTTACAGGTATGATTCTGAATTGGAAAGTCACTTGTGAATAAGTGAGTCAATCCCCTAAAATCCCCAAGGGTCAAGGAACCATAATTTCATGTCTGCACATATTAGTTTGATAAAATTGCTGAATTCCTAATGCCTAAATAGCTCAGTTGAAATTACAGTTGACTGAAATTTTAATATAAAGCAATTTAAAAAAATAACAAAAGAAGAGAAATTAATTCAGTCAAATTTTTGAATGTTTGAATACTTTTTAAACTCAGTAACAACTGTAGAAATAAATCTAAAAATCGATTGCATACATTAAATGTAAAATTATCTATATGCCAGCATATAGATAATTAATTAAATGCATATTACATATTAAATGCATATTACAAACTATAATTAAATGCATATTACAAACTAGAAAATAATAAATCAAATATGACAAATTTTATATCCTCACATTTGTAGACATCATTTAAGTTATTACAAGAAAGTTAAGAACTGGATGAACTTAACTGAAAGTTAAGAACTTGGATGGATAAAATGACAATATATGAAAACTAACACACTTTTAGAAGTGATTGTTTAAACACTGGTTAAAATATTATGAGATGATTATTTTTTTTTTTAAGATTTTATTTATTTATTTGACAGAGAGAGATCACAAGTAGGCAGAGAGGCAGGCAGGCAGAGAGAGAGAGAGGAGGAAGCAGGCTCCCTGCTGAGCAGAGAGCCCAAAGCGGGACTCGATCCCAGGACGCTGAGATCATGACCTGGGCCGAAGGTAGCGGCTCAACCCACTGAGCCACCCAGGCGCCCAAGATGATTATTTCTCCAAAGTAGTAATTACAAGAATGAGAACTCAAGGCTGGTGAAATAAGACTTTCATAGTTGGACTGCAAGAACAGAAACAGTTAAAACGTTGTGGAAAGCAGTGCAATAGGCTTCAAGATGTATTCGTTTCTTTGTCTTCTTACCCAATAGTTCTAATTCTTGGTGTTTATATTAAGAAATACTAAAAAAAAAATGAAAAATATGTCCCTTAAAATAAATAGGAATGTCTAGCAATGAGGAAATTTTGATTTATAGTACAACCATAAATGAATTATAAAAATATGTTCAGCAAATTTTATAGGCAGAAGAAATGTTTAGGTTATAATGTTAAGTGATAATAAAAGGTCTTAAAATTATGGGGTAAATGCATAGAAAAATAATGGAATGAAATCTCAAATAGTAATGGTAATCTCCATGTTATAAAGCTAATGTGCTTTGTAAAAATTATCCTTCATACTTTTCAGTATTATCCACATTTTCTTGATAAGCATGTAGTATTTTAAATCACATGTTAATATTATTTAACAGAGGTGTAGAAGAAAGAGATTGTTTAATTTTGATCAACACAGTCTCAGAGCATGCACTTATTCATACATTCCATTGACAGAAAATAAACAAAAAGGGAGGTGATATATGAAAAAGCATATTACATGTGTATACTCCAAGTTTTTCTGTAGAGGTAAGCAGTCTATATGGGAAATATATGAGAAAAATTAGGCCTGGATAATCCAAGAAGTTTTGTGGAGGTCTAAAAAGCTACTGCCTGAAATTAAATAGGGAAAAAAAAAAGCCATCTTTGCACTATAGAGATATGACAACTCTGAAAGAATTATAGAAGATGGGTTGGATGAAAGAAGGCTGGAGGCAGATATGCAGTTCGTGGGTACCACAATAGTTCTATGGGAATCTAGGAACATCTGAATTTGACAGAGCACCGGCAGTGTGAAGTGTGAAGAAGACAGGTAGGAATGGAAGGCATTCTTAGGATGGGGAACCAACAGGACCCAATAAACAACTGCTTATGTTGGTAAAGGAGGCATCAAGATGTCCATTTATTGTCTCAGGCAACTGAGTGGGCAGTGACATCATCCATGGAGATACACAAAAGTCATAGATTTTTGCTTTAAAAAAATACTGGGATTACTAGAAGAGGCACCACCTTAAGTATTTTGTATCTTGCATGTAATCCACTCCATAGATACTAGGAGCAAGACCTTGCACAGGACCCAGAAAAAGCAACAATTACAAGATTTTGCCCGAGGCCAGCCCTGGATACAAATAACTTGTGTAATTTCCATAATGGGATTTTAATGGATAATTCTCTTGATTTTTTTTTTCCTTTTAGAAGAGCGTCAGTATCTTATGTAATACCAATATACAAGTGTTAACAGGATATATTAGGGGAACAGCCTAAGGCTGTTTTTATACATGGGGTATCAGGGGTGATTATTGTATCATTTTCTCATATAACTTAGACACAGCTTCTCTATGTAGGGATACATAGCTGTCTTGTAACAAGTCATAGCTGACCTATTTGAACAAATTAGTGAGCAAACATCCTGTGACTATTTCAACAGAGAGAATACTCATGGGTCTGTTTTTTTTAACTCACAAACTAAAAGCATTTAAAGCAATTCAGATTAGATACTGTTCTCAAAGAAAACTGAAAGACCTATAATTCATGTTTTCTGAATAGAACTGTCTTAAAGAAATTTACAAATTACATTTATAGACATAAAAAGAGAAATGCTCATTCATGACTGCATGGATTTTCCACAGATATTTATGGCTAAAAATAGTGATGTATCACAGTTTTAACCCAAATTTGACATATAATTGTAGAAAAGTACGACAAAGACTTTAAGAATCAACTTGTGGGTCTCTGGCTGAATGATCAACTTATTTCTTGCCTATGATGGCACATTTCATTAATTCAATTTTACATTTGAATTTCCATGGTTTGAAGAGAATCCTACTAGTTATGTTTTTGTTTGCTTTTGGGCAAGAATCCATAATTACTAATAATGACTACCTCCTTCATGCATGAAATAACATTTGATTTTAATAAATAATGCTTAATAGTTTAACTTTTAGACATTGTGATACAGGAACACTCTTCAAACTCATGTCCCATAGGTGAACTCAGAGGAGGAAAAAAAAAATACCATGCTCAATTATAGTATGGAATGCAAACAAGTTGCATTGCATTGCATTAACTGATTTAAAATTCCATTTTATTTTGAAAATTTTCTATCAGCAATTCTACATAAGTGTTTATGTAATTGCTCTAAATACTAACACAAGCATCAGCTTGTATAATAAATATATTCTTAGTTCTTACAGTAAACAAAAATAGAGAGAAAAACAAACAAAACATAAAATTCAGTAGGAAAGAAAACGTAAGTGGTTACATTAAACTTGCAGAATAAATAAATTTTACCCAGGTTCAGGGTTACACTTAAATTCTACAAAAATATTTACCAGCTGATATTCCTAAAAGAAGCTTACAACTTTTAGTTTGATTATTGTCCATGTGGCTGCATGGTACCAAGCAGTAAGAGACACTCAATTCAAACTATAAATAGCACCTACTAAAGTATACTTTTGAAGTTTCTGAAACCAAATATATTTAAGAGGTTTTCTCTATTTCCTTTGATATTCAACCTTGATCAATTTTCATTTGAAGAGGTAATTGTAAAATCCCCAGAGTCCCCAAAACAACATAATTAGACATTCAAGCACAAATTCAAACAAAATGAATTCCCATTTACTAAAGAAAATGCTGTGAACATCTTGCCTTTTGTCTAAATACATTGATCATTTTAATTACAAATCATGGGAAAAGTAAAGGGAATCACAACATTCAATATATAGCGTATACATGTATGCATATGTGTGCATATACATATTTATATATTTATGCCTTAAAATATAGGCAACAAGTAACAATATCACAATAAAATATGACTTTAAAATACTGAGTATACATTAGTAATGCATCATTATTCATTTTATATACATTTAAAAATTGTTTCCTGTGTGCAAATTTGTTGCTGGAAAAGAAATGTAGTATTCTTCCTATTATGAGAGTAGGATCTAAATTAGTTGAGTGTAGAATTGTCATGTGGAGTTCATAAAAAGTCTCTGTAAAGTTGGACAGAATTTGTACTTGGAAGTGTGTCCTCTGTCATAGTTCTGGGAGGACAGTTGTGTATGTGGGAGGGAGGCATAAAATGTAACACAACTGTACAACTCTCAGAAACTTTACTAATGAGTTAATCCAATGTAGGAACTTTAATCTAAAAATTACATCTTTGCCTGCACTGGGGTTACAGTTTGATTTTTATAAAATTAGTACAAGTGTATTCTTTAGTACTTTTCTGGTTGTAATAATAGAACTTGCATAAGAATAAAGTGAGCCTGAAATAAGCCCTTGTGTACAAGGTATTAAAATCTTTGACGATTGTGACAGGCCAAGGGGTCAGAGAACATGGAAAATATGTGTCTTACTGGTGAACTCAGGGTTGTACTGTACCCCCCCCCATTTCTTCATTACACCCTAAAGCTTTCCTTTTCATTAAGATTTCAGGAAAGGTTTATGAATTCTACTTTGTTCTGATTAGAGAAAAGGAAACCAGAGAGGCCATCAGTAGCCAGGAAAGCAGATATGAAATTGTAATAGGTGACCCAACCTGATGTCTGGACAGCAATCCATAAGAGGGGATAGCGATCCATTTGATCTAACAGGTATCCTCAGGGATTTTCAGCAGTAGTAAATGAGGTATGTTGGAAGGAGGAGGAAAGGAGAAAAAGGAGGAAGGAGGGAAGCATAGAATTCCTGCAGACAGGTAGAAAGGAGAACCTGTGTTGGCTGGGTGTTCAAAGGAGAGGTGATATCCTGAAGTCTGGGGAACTTGAGCTTTTGTAATCTAACTTGAAGTTGTATGTATACGGCAACATTTACTTTTTGCCACAGTGAGGGAAACTCCCCTTCATGAAGAAAGAAAAAATTACAAATCTGTTGACAAAATCACATTCAATACCTAATTTATTTTTATTTTTATTTTTATTTTTATTTTTTTTAATTTTTTATTTTTGATAAACATATATTTTTATCCCCAGGGGTACAGGTCTGTGAATCACCAGGTTTACACACTTCACAGCACTCACCAAATCACATACCCTCCCCAATGTCCATAATCCCACCCCCTTCTCCCAAACCCCCTGCCCCCGGCAACCCTCAGTTTGTTTTGTGAGATTAAGAGTCACTTATGGTTTGTCTCCCTCCCAATCCCATCTTGTTTCATTGATTCTTCTCCTACCCACTTAAGCCCCCATGTTGCATCACCACTTCCTCATATCAGGGAGATCATATGATAGTTGTCTTTCTCTGCTTGACTTATTTCGCTAAGCATGATACGCTCTAGTTCCATCCACGTTGTTGCAAATACTCAAAGGGTCTGTCCAACAAGAAGATTTAACAATTTTAAATATCTATGCCCCCAATGTGGGAGCAGCCAACTATATAAACCAATTAATAACAAAATCAATACCTAATTTTTAATTCAATTAATCTTACTCAAATTGGGTTAAATATTGTGCAGAAGCACTGAGCATAACAGTGAGGAGTGATCTGCAGGATCCTAGTATAAGAAGGGTGCATAAGTGGGAGAGGAGGACAGAAGGGAGTGGTGGGTGGACAAAAGAATACCGACAAAAATATCTTTGCATATTCCTCAAATGACACCCAATCTTAACCCTGCTGCTGAGAGATGCACTTCTTGTAGCTGATGAATTCATCTGCGGGTTTGTAGACAGCATTCATCCATGTCTGATGTTTTTCTTCTTCTCACTGACATAATGCCCAGCCTGCTGTTGGATAATTTGAAGTAATGATCTGTCTACATTCGTGATTTTGTGAAATTTGCTCTATTTTTATAATGATCTACACATTTTAAGATAAAGAACTTGAGAAAATTAGTGATGATTTAAAGTGAAACTTTTTAGAGTCAATGACATAGTTCATACAGAAGCTGATAATTTATTTTCCTATAGATGAAATAAGAAAAAAATTGACTTCACTTTTCTTAACCTTGTAAGGACTTTGTTGCTCATTTGACACAAACCTGACCAGAATATTCCACAAAAGACTGATTTGGGGAATATATTTTCTATAAAAGGGGAAATGTTACACTTAACTCAAGGTGATCACAAATCTGACAACATAGCCAGAAGCCAGATGCCAAAGTGATCACTACTGAGATGCCATTGGTCTATCTCCCCAGGCTACAGCCAGCCTGTATATGCTGTGGGGGAATCATATGCTTTGGGGGAATACTGCTCACAAATATACAAATTACAAAGGGAAGGCTTTATTTATAACCATCCTTCCCAAGCCACATAGATGGGTGTGGGGATTGAGGCATTTATTCTGTCTCTCATTCTTTTTTAATAACCCCAGGGTACATATTCTGAACTGTAAGTAGATTTACACTAATTTTCTGCTATATATTAATTGTTTTTAGTAACTATATTTATATTTATTTTAGAATAACAAATGAGACACATAGTATTTATTAAGCAATTTTTAGGGATTTTCAATTCATGCTACGTTAAAAGAGAATTTTAAAATATTACATAATTTGTCTTTTAAAACATTTCCCTCCTATTACCAACTTAGAAATCGTCTGCATTCTGAGGGAAATTTCATATATATATATATATATTATATATATATATATATATATATATATATATAAAATCAGTAGTGCCTACTTCTACTCTACCTCTCTTTCCTGACACTTAAGTTAATAATCAACTATCTTACTGTTTTCTTTTATGGTTTTATTGCAGGGTACACTGTTATGTAAAATTGAGGATGCACTATTTGAAGAAACTGCATTTATTAATATGTAGCTGTAAATAACTGAATTAATTAATCAAAGATGTAGTTATGTTAGGTATGAGAGGTTAAGTTTTCTACAAATTGGTGTTCATTTACTGCAAACTCAGGGCCTTATTGTCCTACTTATACTGAGTTAAGTGGTATATAAAGATGCTCATCCCATTATTAATTTAGGAACAAATCTGAAAACCTTCTCTTTGCAAAAGTTATTTTCAAAAGCAAATCAAATATGATTCTAATATAGTCTGCTTAAATTACTAATTTAAAAACACAGCATAAGATTTCTTTTTTTTTCATAGATTTATAATGTTTAGTGACCCTTACATTTAAAACATGTGTTTATTTAACATATGCTAAACTTCTCTTGCTATTCAAAATTCTAGTCTATTTTCTTCCATTTTTTTTTCCTCAAAGAAGAAGATTTTGTTAGTCACCAGTTTAATAAAATAATTTTAGAACAGCTTGTGGAGTGTAATTAAGCTTTTCCCTTTTCACGTTAAGTAATACTGTGAGTTCAAACCCTAAGCCGCAAGCACAAGTTTTAGAAAGAACTTTTTTCCTTTATTAACTATAAAATAATTAGAGGTTGAAGAAAATGGCAACCATGGGTTATGAGGGCAAATGGTGAAAAGAGTTTTCTCTTTTCATTTCATTATTATAAGAATGACATTTGAACTGAGGAAACTATTAAGGATCAATATATCATTAAATCATAAAATATATTAAAATCCCACAAAACATTTCTTTTAGCTAAGAAGTTCTGCTCTGCTCTTTCAGTTGCACACCTTCTTGCTCCATTGGC
Organism: Mustela nigripes; assembly: GCF_022355385.1. Classification (NCBI taxonomy): domain Eukaryota; kingdom Metazoa; phylum Chordata; class Mammalia; order Carnivora; family Mustelidae; genus Mustela; species Mustela nigripes. The sequence goes on from NC_081561.1 coordinate 113,725,697, forward strand.
ACTGTGTGTGTGATACGAGTGAGCTTCCCTTCTGGAAAAAAATCTGCATAAGGGGTAGGATCGGTATGTCAATATTCTCTAGGTTGTGCTGTAAGCACCACCTTCAACACTTCCATCTTTCTCTTGGTTTTTAAAAATGTGAAGAATGGATGAGTAGAGAGAAAAAAAAATAAAAAAATAATTTGCTGCCTTTTTTTCCCAAACCTGAGAAGCCTTTTTTGGTGTAGAGTATCCAGCCTATGTTTTCATTCCTAACTGTCCTTCTCAGTGGCCAGCTAGTTGTTTTGAGATGCCCAATTATTCAACATGTTCTGGCAGTCTTGTTTCTGTCTTATTCTTCCTACATTGTTTAAGTGCTCTGTAACCTGGTACCTACAAAGATGGACAGAGTAGAACAATAAAATCTTACAGAAACTTTTAAACAAGGACACTAACTTAGTCACTACATGACAATTCCAAGAACAATATATATATATATATTTTCTTACCATTTTGTTATTTCATTTAAAAACAAACAAATAAAAATACCTAACTACTTAGAGTATTAATCTTTGGCAAAAATATAGTACTTTCTTCCAAATGAGTCATACATTTTAAGGACTAATTTAGTTTTCTAATACCATAATTTATGATGTCATATTTGTCACTCAAATATTCCAATACCAATATTTGTAAGTAATGATGGCTTTTCAGTGCTTCATTCTACTGTTATATATAACAATGATAAAATCAATTGAACAAATGTTTTCTTTTTTCTTTGTTGCTCATTTCCATACATTAATAATCTTGATGACTCTGTACATTAATTTTTAACTTCAGTGATCACATTATATCACAATAGCCTATAAATTACTTTTTACTTAATTTTTGCTTTTGAGATTCTCTGCCTCACAGTCATGATTCTTCTTCATCATCATCATCATCATCATCATCATCACTGTGCCCTTGCTTAATAATTCTCCAATCCTGGGGTCTTCTCACAGACTGTTCCTCTGGTCTGTTATAATATTGAATATGGTACAACTGAAAGGAGGGTCAATAATCTCAAAGTGAGGACTTTACTTAATGCTATTTTTAAATTCATTTCTTACATTAACTAGCTATTATTGAGTTCTTACTATGCATTAATTTTTTAAAGATATTATTTATTTATTTGACAGAGAGAGAGAGAGAGAGAGATCACAAGGAGGTAGAGGCAGGCAGAGAGGGGAAAGCAGGCTCTCCACTAAGCAGAGAGCCTGATGCAGGTCTCGATCCCAGGACCCTGAGATCATGACCTGAGCCGAAGGTAGAGGCAGAATCTCTCCAAGTTTCTGCCCACTGTTCTTGTGTCATTAAGAAAAAAGTATGGGCACTGTGATATATAAGCTTTGTTTTTCAAGGTATCTTTGTCCTCTGCATTGCTGAATTTCTTTAACAGCTTACGTTCGTCTAGGTTTCACTATTTGTCAATACACTGTGAGCCGTATTTAGCTACTGCATGTGACCAAAAGAAACACATAGCTAGGTTCAAAGATTCCTATTAATAGCCATTCTATGGTTCAATTATTCTCAATATTAGAGTGATAGCAATGTACACTTTCCCCCTCACATTAAGTTCCTAGTCTCTGAGCCTTAAACAATTTAAGTATGTGCCAAGCATTTGAATTTTAAAGAAATAAGAGTTGGCACGAAATACAATGCAGTGGGCAACAGTGCCACAAAATAAAGCATTTAAATTTAAAAATAAAGCCCATCTGGCATCTGCCAGTACCAACAGAAAGAAATTACAACAAGAACAAGACAAACTCCTCAAAAGAAGGAAAAAAAAATATGGTGATAGAATTTGGGGGCTTCTTCTTTCATTCTCATTATATTTGTCCTTGGAGTGGGGGTACCTCTAGGCAAAGATTTAAATATCGGCTTGAGCAATATTTTTTTTATGTGAAAGCTTTCCAGAGAATCTCTGACTGAGATACAAATTCAAACCCATTGTAATCTCCTTGCACGGTGTGACATATGGAGTGGCAGATTTGTGCAGGACGGTGTTGTGCAGATGTAGGATGGTGATGATGCTACACCGTGAAGCTGAAGATAGCATCCAGGGGTGTTTAAAACTATAAGTTTCACTCCCTGGTTTGAAAAAAGTAGAAAGAAATTCACTTTGAGAATATGATTGTGCCTGGAGAAAAATAACAGAACATAATATTGAAACACTTAATGGTCAAACGGAATCTGAAACCAAGCTAGGCAAAAAAGAACTGTATTGGTAACAAAAATCAGACTTGGTATGTGTCAGAAATGAGACATAGCATTTGAAAACATGACACTTTGTAGTATTTGATCTCACTGCTAACTTAATCAGATTGTACACTAACTGGAAGATAAATGTTGATGACTTAGAGGTCAGTTAGGGAGAAATAAAAATAAAAACTTAATATGAAAGCAGAAATGAGTTTTTGAAAAATTTTCTTCTCAAAATGTTTAATGACAAAACATTATTTAAATACTTAGATGTATGAGAATAATTCATATAAAACTATCTAAATTTATATACTTAAAGAGAAGACTATGTAAAAAATAGGTAAATAGGCCATTAGATCAATATCATAACAGGAAAACTGCATTTGATGATTTTATGAAATTATTTTTTTAAAAGATCTTATTATTTATCCAAGAGAGAGAGAGAGAAGGAGAGAGAGGGGACAGAAGCAGGGGGAGGGGCAAAAGGACATGTAGTTTCTCCTCTGAGCATGGAGCCCTATATGGGGCTCCACAGGAGCTGGGTCCCAGGACCTTGAGATCATGATCTGAGCTGACGTCAGACACTTAACTGATTGGGCCACCCAGGTGCCCCAATTTTATGAAATTCTTAAGGGAAGGTGTGAAATTTGCAATTTGAAACAATTTTTAGAATACTCATCTAGCTCCTTGATTTACTTCATCAAAAGTCAAATTGGATCAGAAATGGCATTTAGACTCACAAAGCAAAAGATTGAAGATATTTTCTTTCTATCTAATTTATTCATTTATTAAGTAATATTAAGTAAAGGCCATGAGCCAATTATCAACATAGTAGTAGTAACTATTTTATTTAACTTATTTATTTTTTAAAAGATTTTATTTATTTATTTACCTACTTACTTATGTATGAGACAGAGCCAGTGAGCAAGCATGGGGTAATGGTGGTGGGGAGGAGCAGAGGAAGAGGGACAAGCAGACATTTTGCTGAGCATGGAGCCTACTTCAGGGCTGGATCCCATGTCCCTGAGATAATGACCTGAGCCAAAATCAAGAGTCAGTCGCTTAACCTACTAAGCCACCCAGGTACCAGTAGGCACCCCTAGTTATACCTATTGTAATTCCTTACATGTCAATGTCAAGGTTTAATATAAGGCCATCCACTTTTTTCTTTTGTTCTATAATTAAGCATTCAAAATGCTATACTTTTCCTTTTGAGAATGTCGAATTATAAGCTATAAATTCAAACAGTAATTTTATACTGCTAAAGCCAGAGAAATTCTTTCTGGGTTTAGTTTATTTTAGTCTCAGTATGAGTTATTTCCTGGATAGTTTAATATAATAAGTCTTGTATAGAATCTGTGTCCCATATTAGTGTTAGCTATTTTCATTTAATTAGACATACTAAGCTCATATTTATTGAAGCAGGATTGCATGGAGTTTAAGATGTCAAACTCTTAGGTACAAACAAATCATATGGAGAAGGAAAAGAAATTCTACCAAGAAAAATATTAAAACAATAAAGAGTAACTGTGTACATTTTTTAATCTTAAAATGAGAAAAAAAATGTATGCCAAAAAGTCCTGTAATGTTATTTTTTAAATTATAAAACAAGTATAAGCAAAAATATATATTACATATCTGGATAACATTGTGGCCTTTATCCTTATGGAACTCTTTTTAAACCATCAGGTGCTAAAATTTAAGTGAAAAAACCTTAGAATTGTGTATATATCTTTGACGGTAACTTTTTAAGGTAACTACTCCAATTATTTTGCCTGCTTCTTTTGCAGAAATATCCAACATGTTTTCTCAATGAATCCCTTGTTATTGCAATTATGTCATACATAAATAGATTTGTGATATTTAAATTTTCTTCTTATCCACTGTCACACATATCTAAATTCAATAGCAATTCTTTCACTTGGCAACTATTTATTCAGTGTAATTGTGTGCTTGTCTCATTTTTAGGCATAGAAAATAAATATAGAAATGGCAAAACTTTGCCCTCATAAAACTTACATTTTAATGAGGGGAAGAAAACAAACAGATGCATGATATAATGCTAGGTATTGATAAGTCTATGAAACCAACAGAATAGAGTGAAGCATGAACTGTGATGGTAAAGAGGCAGAGATAGAGTGGATAATTTCAGATAAGGCATTTTGGGGGAGGCTTGTTGAGAAGGTGGCATTTGAGCAGATATAGGAATATGACTGGAGTACAACAAATATAATGGGAAGAGATAAGAGAGGCATCAAGGATCAGGAAAGAGTCAGGGTACAGAGTTTAGATTTCATCATGATTCTTTTTATTAAGATTTTATTTATTTATTTAAAAGAAAGAGCGAGAGCATGAGCAGAGAGGAGAGGGAGAAGTAGGCTCCCTGCTGAGCAGTTCTCCCATGACCCCATCCAACACCCCCGCCATGAGGGCTCCATCCCAGGACCCTGGGATCATGACCTGAGCTGAAGGCAGATGCTTAATGCACTGAGCCAACCAGACGCTCTCATTATGATTCTAATGGAAGACATTGGCTACTTTTGAACAAGCGTAGTAATATCTGATTTATAGTTTTAAATGCCCATTCTGCAGCCTATTTTGGTCTGTTTGGCAAGAACTGATAATGACTTGAAGTAGGATAGCAGTAGTGGAAGTAGAGAAAGCATAACCAAGAGAACATACTGGCAAAGAGTAGATTTGAAGTGATTCCCATATTTATAGGTTGTGCAAACTGATGAACATTGGCACCATTCACTAATAAGGAAAATGTTGAAAGATCAGCTTTAAGAAAAATAAAGTATGTGTTGCTCATCAGGGTATGACTGATGTGTAATGTGATTATTATACTGTTAAAATTATAGATGCAGAGGTAGAGTTGGTAAGCCTTGAAATAGATTTGGGAGCTCTCACAGACTCATCTTCTCTGCCTATCACCTAATTTTGGCTGCAGCTGTTACGATTATTCCCTGCAAGCTCAGATATAACTTAACCAGGTCTTCATAAATTTTTCCAAGAGCATTCCCAGTGCCACAGGAACCCATTTAGTCAAGCTTGGAAGAACAAGGAGTCTAGCACAATCTTGAGTATGTTTTACTAGAAGTCCAGAGCAACTGAGCTTTGCTGCCTTGTGATGATTAATTTTACATGAAACTTAGCTAGGCCACAGCATTCAGTGTTTAGTTAAATGCTAGTTTAAATGCCACTGTGAAGGTATTTGTTAGGTAAGAGTAACATTTAGATCAACAGACTTTGAGAAAAGCAAACTGCACTCCATAACATAGCAGACCTTATCCATTAGTTGAAGATACTGAGATGAAAAAAATACAGGAAGAGGGAATTCTGCCCCACACTGCCTTGGGAGTCAAGGTACAATATTATCTCTTTTCTTGGTCTCCCATTTGCCAGCCTACCTTGCAGAATTTGGATTTGCCAGTCTCTACAATAGCATGAGCCAATTCTCAATCTCTTTCTTGCTCACTTTCCTTAATGTTCTTTTCTTTATAGAAATTTTCTTTATAGAATTGTGACTAATACAGATTTGGGGGTCAAGAGAGGATCAGAATTTTAAGGATCAGGTTTCTGAATTAGTTCTGAGTTTCCTAGAATTAGTTTTCTAATCTCATTAGATTTAAAAGCACTATGACTCTTACTTCCAGTACTAACAAGAGCACTAATAATCCATGGCATGAAGTGTCAATAGAGATACACAAAATATTACCATTAGATATTCCTAATCATGAGTATAAAAGGTAAGGTACAGTGACCACTGTACCTTTGAACAGTACTGACAAATTAATTAGGGCTTTACGTTCACATGTGAAATGGGAAAAGGGGTTTCTAGCTCAGTCATTGTGAAAATGAAAGAATAAATGAGAAACCTTATAAACTGTTGTATTATCAAGGTTATCATGGCTTTTGTCAATTGATTACAGTCTTTCATTTATTGCTATCAATGAACCAATTTTTTTTTTTTAAGATGTTATGTATTTATCTGAGAGAGAGAGAAAGCACAGGCAGGCAGAGTGGCAGGGAGAGAGATAAGCAGGCCCTCCACTGAGCAGGGAGCCCGACATGGGGCTCAATCCCAGAACCCAGGAATCATTACCTGAGCCAAAGGCAGCCGCTTAACCAACTGAGCCACCCAGACACCCCAGTGAACCAACACTTCTTTTTTAATATTATTTTATTTTATTTATTTATTTGACAGAAAGAAAGGGATCACAAGTAGGCAGAGAGGCAGGCAGAGAGAGGAGGAAGCAGGCTCCCCGCTGAGCAGAGAGCCCGATGTGGGGCTTGATCCCAGGACCCTGAGATCATGACCTGAGCCAAAGGCAGAGGCTTTAACCCACTGAGCCACCCAGGAGCCTCTGAACCAACACTTCCTATCCATCTATTTATTCGAAGCAATATTCTTGTCATTGGAATTCAATGGTGAGGAATACTCACAATACCTCTTTCTGTTAAGAGTTAAACTTCTACTTTGGAAGAAAAGAAAAGTCTTGAAAGATACTTAAAAACACTGCACGTATTCTAAAAGAAAGGCAAGATCAAAGACATTTCTGGGAGGAAAAAATAATGGGCTTGACTTGATTAGAGTGGAGGACCCTCTGGAAAAAGTGGGGTTGTGACTGAATATTCACCAAAACCAAAGGAATTAAATCATAAGAGTTTAAGAGAATAATTTAAGAGTTCTTAGGGAAAATTTAGGTAAGTGATAAACTTGTCACCCTACTGGACTTTATGGGATGCCAGGGTTGTGTGACCATCTCACACTATCCTGAAATTTGGAAATATTTCCACTGAGTTTGTTCCTAGTTCTCAGAATGCAACCTCATGTTTCTTTGCTTCTTAAAATAGAAACTCATATAGATGGAAATATTCCTCAGTGTAGTAACCTATTTAAGATTTAAGTTTAAATATAAGTAAGATTTAAGTTTAAAATACCAGGTGTCCCCAACTTTTTTTTTTTTTTTTTTTTTTTAAGTAGGCTGCAGGCTCAGTGTGGAGTTCAACACAGGGTTTAAACTCATGACCCTGAGATTAAGACCTGAGCTGAGATCAAGAGGCAGACATGCAGACACTTAATCAACTGAGCCACCCAGGCGCTTCTGTCCCCTACATTTTTAAATAAGCAGTGACTTCATTCATCCATAGTTACCTATAATTTGTCCTCCAAATTAGCAGGCATGTATGTACCTATTATCCAAAAATATATATATATATTTTAACCAAAACCCATTTCTTCTTTTATTCATTTATATTACTTTAAACATTTCAAGCATTTCACTGGGTTTGCATAATTATGAAGTAGCATGATCTCAATTATTTTCCATGCTATTCATTATAACATGTATAATTTATTATGTTTAAATATAAACATTAACACAGAAAAGTCTGATGATTTAATATAAATGGACCATGGCACCATGTCTTTGAATCTGAGATTTTAGGTTTACTTACTGAATCCCCAAATTTTGATCTATACTCTCATGACAAAAAATTAAATGAAAAGACAGAAGGAGACAAAGAGCCATCATACTATTACATTAATTAAGGAAAGGTAATCTAAATATAAAACTAAAATATGTAATTTAACCAAATGGTGTTTTAAATACCTTTGAATTCATGGGGAAAATAAAAAAGCCTCTGCAGAGAAGAATGACAAGAAAAATGAAGGAGGGGGTGAGTGTTGGATAATGAAACAGATTGTTTTGCTGGACTTGAACAAAAAGGATAACTAATTACTACACCAAATAATTCTGATCTTTGTCACAATCTGTAACATTAGAAACCAAAGCAATCCCAAGTGTCAGCCTTAATACGCATTTGACTTTCCAATCACTTTATTAACATATTTTACATTTATTTGATAGAAACTTTTGCATTTCTTTTTTCAAGGGACCGCTGCATTTTTTTCAGTAAGGCAGACATTATTATAAAATTGAGTTCTATTAGTCTCTTGTGTACTGGACTGCATGCATCAGGGTAAATTTTTTAATATTAGGGAATTTTGAGGTCCTTATTCATTTCTGTATTTTGTCGTAAGAAGTGCATCAACCTACTTTTTATTGCATCTTCACTGGAAATGTGTAATGTCAAGTGACATATGTTCTTTAGAGTTTAGTTCCTCTGTAATCCACAGATTCTTCCTCACCTCAAGACATTTAGACATAATAAAGCATAAGGCACCAGGAGCTGCAGTGTACAGCTATTACATACATTGTCATGTCTTCACATTGGAGTCTATATAAGCAGCCCTATTTGTGGACCTCTTGATACTTATACATGATAAAGGGAAAGATTGCTAGTTTTGTTCTTATATACTCAGCAAGTTACTAAGCACTGTTCTCATTCACGTACAATTGTTGAGTCTAGTGACTGACAATACTTTGCCATAAGAAATTAAACCTATTTCCTATGTACTGAATATATGGATTGCAGTATAAAAAGTTTGAAAATCAGTAAAATGTATTAAATATAGTTAAAATATTTCAAACAAAACAAAATCAGTTCTGTGGTAGTGAATAGTAAGGAAGCAAGTTTCTTTTCATCAGTAATCTAGATATTAGTTTTATAGAAATTGATTTTTTAATCCTTAAACTGTCAAAAATTTATAAGTAATGATTACTTGTTATTTTCAAAATTCATAAAAAAGGACTGGGCCCATTAGAAATCTTTCTCTTTTCATAATATAACAAGTAAAACACCAAAAAGACTATTTAATCTACTTCAGTAAGAATTATATTGGAAAATAAATACTAAGTACTTCTTTGGATGAATACCTTTGTAACTCCTTAAAGTACAACTTGTAAAATCATACCATTTAGTTGTCAAAATACTTATTTATAAATCTATATAGTTTAATACTAATATGATTTATTATAAGAAAATGTATGTCTCAAATATAGCACACAATTATGAAGTAGACTAACTATAATTTTTTTATTTTTATTTTTATTTTTAAAAATTATTTATTTATTTGACACAGAGAGAGAGATCATGAGTAGGCCGAGAGATAGGCAGAGAGAGAGCGGGAAGCCGGCTCCCAGCTGAGCAGAGAGCCCGATGTGGGGCTCCATCCCAAGACCCTGGGATCATGACATGAGCTGAAGGCAGAAGCTTTAACCCACTGAGCCACCTAGGTGCCTCTATAATTTTTTTTTTTAAATGATACAATTAGTTGAGGAATAGCTAAGCAAACTGTGTTTTACTTTATATGGTTAAATGCATATTTATAATTTAAGGGGTGCAGGGGTGGCTCAGCTGGTAAACCTCTGACTCATTTTTGGCTCAGGTTGTGATCTCATGGGTCCTGAGATGGAGCCCCCTATTGGCTGGCTCTGCAGTCAATGGAGAGTTACTTAAAGACTCTTCCTCTGGCCCTCCCTCCCACTTGTGCATGTGTTTGTTCTCTCTCTCTCTCAAATAAATAAACAAATCTTTAAAAAATACATATTTATAATTTAAAATACTCATGGCAAAAATATTAAATCATTGGGTAGGAAAGTAATTTGTCAACAAAATCTAATTCAAGGAATATTAATCTATATATAGCTGAACTGAGTATATTAAATAGTTTAAAGAAGTATTCTCATTATTTGTAGTAAATTCTCCAGTATTCTCCTTTTTTGTAAACCAATACACCTTAACAGAAGTTCAATGTTAAAACTGAAGTTACTCTTAAAAGACAAAGAAATGACCCTTTCTTAAGATTTAGGGAAAACATTAGGAATATTTAATACAACAAATTATACAAAAAATGTTGACAAAAATTCTAACTCCTAATATTGCTATCATTAATTTTAATACAGTATTACGTCCAAGGTAAAAAATATGTATCTACTGTCAAGTCTGTGAGTAATTATTATTTTTTTTAATATAGGTCAATTACTCAAAATTAGTAATTGGAAATTTGTGTTTCTATAGATGTTAAATTCCTTTGAGTTGATATTTGGTCTCATTAATGTGTGTATACACACACACATATTTAATATATAGGTGTGCAATCACACACCTATATATTAAATATATTGCCATTCATAAATATTAATATATTAATATACAATTATATATATGTATATAGTATATATACATATATACACACACATATATATACATATATACACACACATATAACCAACGATGATGTGTGTGTATATGTAAGTGTATGTGTGTGTATAAATACACTGCATTTACACCATTTTGTTAATTTTGGGACATTAAAGTAGTTGAGTCTCCAGAAATACCCATAACTAAGATAAAGATATTAGGGTTGATTTTTCCAAAATCTCATATATATTGGTTGTCAAGAAAACTGCAAGAGAAAGAGGGTATTAACACATTTGCACATATCCAAATGTGTATGTGTGTATTTGTGTCAGTGTATAAATACTGCTTTTATCTGTTTGTAAACTCTCTACCCTTCTTTTGCAATTCCTTTAGGAAATTTATTATTTTCTATACCACTTTCTTTAAACACAATTTTAACTGTGATGGTTGTCCCTTAGATTACATTTTTTATTCCTAAGATCTCAGTACAAGTTACGACTCAAATTAGACATATATACAAACACAAATGTAGTAAAAAAAAGCTTGCTTTTCCCAACATCCTATTTATTGTCCTCCAAATCTAACTTTGAATAGTTTTGAGCAGACAAATGAATGATTAATTACACGAAGGAGCTAAAAATAGTAAAGAAATCCAGGAACAGTACCAGTTGATGGATTCAGAATTTGAGGGCCTAATATAATCAAAGATGCCCTTATTAAAAAAGAAATAATTCAAAAATACTAAATCAAAAATATGTACAAGGCCTTGAAAAGAGTTCCATATAATCAGGAGCTATGAAGCTTACACTTCAATAGATTCACAACGTTATCTGTGACAGTGTTTTATATTCTACTCAGTAACTGATAAGAGTACTATTTATCATTTGTCACTTCCTGTCTACCAACTATAGCTGATGTCTTTATAAATTTATCACAATAACACTAATAATCAGTGATTATTCTTGGTCTTCCTGCATCACTTGCCTAAACTGAACACATGGGTACAATGATGGAGGTGTGGGTGTGCTTTTGGTTGTTACCAAGTAGCCACTGATGCTTAGAAGTTTTTGGACATAACCTGCAACTATGAAAAGATTTGCGATATTTGTACTACTCTAAGATACTTTTGAACTGTGTGCCAAAGAACATTTTGTAAACATAATTAAGTTAGGATACTGGGGTTATTTATTTTTAATCTCTAGAATTATATGTTATAATCTTTTCTCAGGCAAATGGTGCTTTTTGAATTGCTCTTCATTTTACCATGTTTCATACTTATTGTTCTCAAAGGTTTTACTAAAAATATCATCTTTTAGTGTTTTTTCTCATTGATTTTTTTAGGCTAAAAATAAAAAGAGTGATTTTGCATTTTGAGGGAGTCAAATCTTCACATAGTCCTTTAGCACATAAAACTCAAAATCTGAAATACATTTTTTGAAAGAAATCGCTTCTAAAATGTAAGGATAGATCTTTGGAACATATTTATTAAAGTTTGAAGGCAGATTAAACTCTGCAAGGTTAAATGACAAGGTTAAGTGTCTAATTTTGCAGCCCTTTTATACCTGGTGAGTGCTAAGGCTTTCCTAATGATAGGATTAAATACGGTTTCTAGCTACAAACAGTTGCTTGTCATTCCCTGTAGGTTAGCCTCTATATTCTGTGCTTATCAGAAACAGAGAGGAAATAACTTCCGAGGCCTTTTGTGAGTCATTTAAAATGCACGGACTTTAGGGAAATCATATTTTCTTGAAGGAAATGAGGCATGACCAATCACACAAAACGTGAGAAAATCCCTTGATAGATGACCTTTGCCACATGGAAAAGAAACTGTTCAGTGGCTGAGGTTTCATGGATTTCATGCATGGAAATCAGATTTTCTGGCCACCAGTGCTGTTCAGTAAATAAATAATCCATCATTGTGTCAAACAGTTGAAACATGGAGATACTGCCCTTGCTATATGAATGGACATTTAGAGTTAGTAACTTATATAAACTGTTTATATGTCAGCAGTTGTATGAGCAGTGTTCTAGTTTTCACACGTAAAATAAAACCACTTAGCTTTGATGATGTTACCCTAATGGTGAGAGTGTTCATTTGAAACTGCCTACACCTATGAATTTATGGTGCATGGTGAAGGCATTAGAATGAGAGTTCCCACATGCTTTCTGTGGTGTGCTACAGTACAGTGCTAAAAAATCCTTAGTAGACACTTCCAGTGACGACATTAAATAACCCTACATATTATTTCATTAAAATCAATTACAACATCTTTCCTAAAATGTGTTGGCAGGATTCTCCCTGAATTCTGTTTAATATTTACATTTTCAGTACATTGAGTTATAATAAAGTTGGTTAAAATAATGATCCTTGACATCTAAAGATCATTTTTATTTTCATTGGGCAAGTCATATCTACTTTAGGCTATATTCATCATTTATTTTTACTGGTTTAACTAGCTTTAGTTCTTATATTTTAATTCTATATTAATTTTTGTTTAGTATTTATCCAACCGTATTTTCAAAATATCAACACACACACACACACACACACACACACACACACTCTTCATTTAGCTCCCAAATCTGTTTCATTAGTGGACCACTTCAGGTTCCCACTTTGTCTCTTTTTTTCCTGAATAGGAAGAAATATCAAAATATTTCAATCATGTTTTCTGGCATGGACACATCTGTGTTGCTTCTCAGCTACCTCCTACACTCACCTTTGATATTTAAAATACTTTCTTCCTAAAATGTCAGGCCCCTTCTGCAACAACAAAGAGTTTCTCTTTCTTTTCTTATCTTGAGGTATTTAAATGGCACCTCACAATAGCCCTTTGTACACTACCAAAAAAACAATGGGCATTCTTTTGCTTTAGTTCTTTCTAAGTCGCCTGTTCAGCATTTTGAGAAAACCCTTAAGAAATTAGTCTATGAAATGGGTATAAAATAAGATATATGGAAAAGCTTCCTGAAAATGGGAAAAAGTTATAAGCATTAAATGTAAAATGTTTTTATTTCAAATGACAGTCAAAAATTTTTGATGTTTTACCAAAGAAAATATATATTATAGTTATGCCTTAACTTAATTCTATAAGAAATTCACTTTTAGAAATATTTTCAGAGATATCTACCAGATTAGGTTTTAGTCAAAATGAAAGTTTAACTTGGTTTTTAACTATGTTATAATATACTTTGTTTTGTTTTTCATTTGGTACCTGTTTAAATTCTAAAGTCCTTATACATTTTTAGTTTAGGGTTGTATTTACTAAGAAAAAAAAAGGGGGGGAACCCAAAGACTATATTATTTAATCTCACAAGTAAATTAATTTAAAAAAAAAAAACCTAACTTAAAAAAGGTTTTTTTGCATGTTCTAGCTTATATTCTAAAACAATTAATAGGACACTTGTTTTCAACTTCATAAGGTAAAACTATAACCAAGGAAATTCAGCATATTTTGAGTATTTTTAGGAAAATCTGGAGTTCAGGACAGCCATTCATCAATAATATTGTTCTGTACTGGCACTAAAAAAGTCCATGTGTTTGTGGATCACCTCACTTGCATTATGATGTATTTTAAAATCTATCATTTATTTGCTGCAGAAGGGATTTATGTCCAGGAAGCATGAAGTAAATTGACATTACCACAAGGGTTTGGTTCAGTGGACATTTAAGTGCTTCTCAACAGGCTAGGGGAATGAAAATTAGTAAGGCCATATTCAGTCAATCTGGAAGTGAAAGGATTACAAAGAATATGCCACCAATGATTATAGCCATATCTCAATTATCAAAGAGAGTGATTCTGAAGAGCATGTCTGTGGATACCTGAATGCTGTCGGAGACCTCAGGTGCTTCAGGACTCAAGTGGGTGACCGTTAGGTGGGGCTTCCAAAATCACAATTTGCTTATGTACAACTTCCTTTAGAGACAAGGGTTTTGCCTACAGAATCTCACCTGAAACAGTTCTGCAAAAGAATCAAGAGACAGGAAGTGCCAGTTTCTCCCTTGGGATGGTGGAAGGGACAGAAAGGAAGGCAAGATGACAAAGGACATTAAAAATAGTCATCAGTGCATTAGTGGTTATACTCTACATTATGGATTTACAGTTTTCTAAATGTAAGTTTTTGGAAATATTATTCCAATTTTGCTAATTCAACTACTAAATATATTTATTTATATATATTCTATAGTTCAATAGTTATAGTTTTAAATCTACTTATAAATATATATGTAAGCAGTTATAAATATATATAATTTAAACATTTGACTTAAAATCTAAAAAAAATAATTATCTAGAAGAGAACACAAGTTACTTCAGGAAATAAAAACTGGTTTTTATTATTTTTTTTTAAGATTTTATTTCTTTATTTGACAGAAAGAGAGAGAGATATCACAAGTAGGTAGAGAGGCAGGTAGAGAGAGAGGAGGAATCAGGCCCTCCACTAGGCAAGAGAGCCCGACACAGGGCTCGATCCCAGGATACTGGGATCATGACCTGAGCCGAAGGCAGAGGCTTTAACCCACTGAGCCACCTAGGCGCTCCTAAAAACTGGTTTTCAAAAGAAATGCATGACAACCTTAATTTTCAATTTTGGTTTGGGGTCAAGATGTGAATCTCCAAATAATTATCAAAATTTAATTATTCCTTATTTCATATATCCATTTTTCCAAAACTCATTTTAAAATTATTCAATAGAGAATACTGTGAAAGGTACCCAAAGAGATGAAAATGTGTTTTAAGGTGAAGTTACTGTGATCCAGACACTTTCAAACCAAGTTGGTGAAATATGAAATATAGTTTGCAATTAAAATAACAAACAAACAAACAAAAAACCCTCTATACACTCTTTGTGGCTAATTGTGTCAACTTTTAAAAGTTCCAAAATTGATATTCCAAGGACAAAATATTCCCAAATTCAGAGACTGGAGCTGAGCACAATATCAGGTGAATATATAGATTTGAGTATTGTTAAAAACAATACAACAGGCCTAAAATTGAGTTGCATAAGCTAAGCTCTGCATCAGCAAACCAAGACGTAATTATAGTTTGGTTCTTCCAGAAACAGAATCTTAAACCAGTCAATCAGGAATTGCCACATCAGCACTAGTTAGGTAATCTGATAGACCCCTGCCATCTTCTCAAGGAAAGTTACTTTACAATAACCAACTCACTTTTTTGCCAATATACCTTTTTTGTTCCCACTCCCTTCTGTCAATATGAGTCTTTAATTTTGTCAAGCTCCTTGGAGCTCCTTTCTCTCTGCTAGATTGGATGCTGCCTGTTTCCAAAAGATTTTTGCTCAAATAAACTCTTAAAATTTTATTAAATTTCATTTTTTTTAAAGATTTTATTTATTTATTTGACAGAGAGAAATCACAAGTAGATGGAGAGGCAGGCAGAGAGGGAGGGAAGCAGGCTCCCTGCTGTGCAGAGAGCCCGATGCGGGACTCCATCCCAGGACCCTGAGTTCATGACCTGAGCTGAAGGCAGCGGCTTAACCCACTGACCCTTATCATTTCTTGACTATTCAGGGTTCTATTTGAGTTTTTAAAATAATCTTTAAATTGCCCAATATTTTAAAATGCATTTTGAAAGACTTAAGTAGAAAGAAGCTTAGATGGTCAATGATATAAATATATTCCTCTCATATATCCTATTAACTGAGAGAATTAGATGCATTCTAAAGATGTCAGAGAAAGTGAGAGAGAGACTGAGAGAATTTAGAATGTTATATTTAAATTTCATGATAATTTAGCCTATAGAGCCACAAATGCCAGTTTTACTCCAAAGTCCACCTGTATTTTTAGGCATTTGCTGCTTAAAAAATGTACTTTCTCTCTAGTTTTGGGCGTAGTTTTTTTGTTTGTTTGTTTTGTTTTTTTGTTTTTTAAAGAAAACAGCACATTTTTGCTGTTTGATGTAACCAAAAAACCCAAATATCTTTAGACTCTGACTATATAATCCTCAGCATGAGAAACAATCCCTTCATTAAAAATAAACAAACAAACAAACAAATAAATAAATAAAGGAAGAGACTGTGTATCTTACACCCTGGAGAAATCCTGAGTGTGGTTTGATACCCAAGAAGAAAAGCCTTTGAAATGAATCTAATGCCACATTATTGAAAACGTAGCTGCACAGATTAACTTTTTTCATTCTGCAATAGCTTACAAAGCTTCAAATGCCCAGAAATCTCCTAAACCAGCCCATTTAAGGAATCTAAATAAGCTTGCATGGTTTTAAGCTTTCTGACTTTGAATGCTAGCTTTGAAGTTTTGCCAGAACCTGACTGCAAAAGAGTTGCTTTTAAATTGAATTCATGACAGTGGAATTAGTGTTGTAGGTTCGATATGCCTAATAATGATTTTGACCACGCTAACCGTAGACAGGCATCACATATGGCAACTCTGAAATAATAACTCTCCAAAGATAAGATGTGTAACATTCTGGCTCTAATATTTATTTAGTTTTCCTCTTTACACACTGGGCTTTGGATAGTGTCCAGTTTAAAGAGCCAATTGCTTTCATGGCACATGGCATTTGTCCATAGATTAAAGAACATGGAAAGAAAGAGAAAAGAAAGAAGCTTATAAGGGTGAACGACAAATGTCCCAATATTATATTCTTTTTCCTCCCCCACCTTCATTTTCTCTTTTTTTTTTTTAAAGATTTTTTATTTATTAATTTGACAGAGAGAAATCACAAGTAGATGGAGAGGCAGTCAGAGAGAGAGTGAGAGGGAAGCAGGCTCCCTGCTGAGCAGAGGGCCCGATGCGGGACTCGATCCCAGGACCCTGAGATCATGACCTGAGCTGAAGGCAGTGGCTTAACCCACTGAGCTACCCAGGCGCCCTCATTTTCTTTTTTTAAATTAGCTGAAAACCTACAACAAAATCCTGGGCAAAACTCCACTGCCAAGTGTCCTTTGCCAATTTCTAACCATGACCAATTCTAACTCTTACCTTCTCTGGACCTTTACATAGCAAAATGCCCATAATAACACGAGGTTAATTACTAAGCCTTTTCAATAACAACATATACACTTAACTTAATTTGAAGACTTACATATTGCCATTCAGGAGGAAAAAAAAAAAAAAACAAAAGGCTACTATACAGGTCTCCCCTCCCATTCTAAATCTGATTTAAATTTTCTACCCAAGTTAAAAAAAAAAAAAAAAAAAGTCTGTATCATTAGAAGACAGCATATCCATCTCACATATGGATAGATTTATTATTGTCTTCAGTTCCCCAGATTTTCTAAGAAAACATCAATGCTATTATCAGTATATAAGTCTGACATCTGTTATAAAATTTAGAATTTTGTCCTATAAGTTTTATGATTCTTCCAACTAAACTATTTGATGAGCAGTTCTAATAAAAAGAAGCAAGTAGATATATTCAGTAAATACATACACATAAAACTTCAAAAAACAAATATGTATGTGCATAGAGAAACAGATATGATACATATCTTATGTAGCTATTTCAAAGGCTCACCAAAAATTTTAATTCTTGGGGCACCGGGTGGCTCAGCTGGTTAAGTGTCTGACTGTTGGTTTCAGCTCAGGTCATGATCTCAGGGTCCTTAGATTGAGCCCCAATCAGGCTCCATACTCAGGGGGGAGACTGCTTGTCCCTCTCCTCCTCCCCCCTTCCTCACTCTCTCGGTCTCTAAAATAAATAAATAAATAAATAAAATCCAAATTAATTAATTAATTTAGAAATTGATTAAAATCTTGATGTGAGGACTTTGCATATTATTTTGTGTGATTTTCTACGGAAATGTGACCCCAGGTAACTAAACACATTTAGTATCTCAAATAATAATTTTAATCAACTATGAATGCCTGCAATGTCTTAAAAATGTTTTATATATTTGATCAGCAAATATAGGTAGCAAAATGAAAGAAAGAAACCATGGATTGATTTTCTATGTAGTTCATTACATTTATGCAAGTGCCAAAAATAGTAAAATTTAAGGGGAACCCTCTTATACTGTTGGTGGGAATGCAATGTATAGCCACTGTGGAAAACAGCATGGGGTGTCCTCAAAAAGTTAAAAACAGAACTACTCTACTACCTAGCAACTGTACCACTAGGTATTTATCCAAAGGATGCAAAAATGCTAATTCAGAGGGATACATGAAGCCCGATGTTTACAGCAGCGTTATCAACAACAGCCAAATTACGGAAAAAGCCCAAATGCCCACTGACTGATGAATGGATAAAGATGTTGTGGTACGGAGTTATTAGTCGTATAAAAGAATGAAATCTTGCCATTTGCAATGATGTGGATGGAGCTAGAAATTATTTTGCTAAGTGAAATAAGTCAGACAAATGTCCTATGATTTCACTCAGATGTGGAATTTAAGAATCAAAACAAATGAACATGGCGGGGAGAGGAAAACTAAGAAACAGACTCAACTATAATAGCAGATTGGTGGGTGCCAAAGGGAAGTATGGGGGATAGGTTATATAGGTGATGGAGATTAAGGAAGGCACTTATAATGAGTACCGGGACGGGGTGTGATAAGTAAATGTTGAATCACTAAATTCTATACCTGAAAAAATATTACACTGTATGTTAACTAACTGGGACTTAAATAAAAACTTGAAAAAATAGTACAATGTGGTTTTTTTCACTTTTAGCATATAAACATAAAAGTAAAACAAGAAAAATGCATTATTTTTACAGTTCTTCCCAAATACACTTCTACATCCTCAATTGCTTAAGCACTTTTAACGAAGATTAGAGAATAATTTTAATAGGTATACTGGTTTGCTAAAATACTCAATTTCAAGTAATTTTTTAAAAAAACAGAGTTCTTAAATAATAAATGAATAAGCTGTAAAAGTTTTTATCATCACTTCTTTAGAAATATTTTTAATATATAAAATCAAATGGGATGGTTTATAGTGCTTGAGGTGAATGAAACTATACTGCTGAGTAACAAACATAAAAATCATATTAAGAGGAAATAGGACAGGGACACCTGGGTGGCTCAGTTGGTTAAGTGTTCAACTCTTGGTTTTGGCTTGGACTATGGTCTCATGGGTCATGAGATCAAGCCCTGAGTGGGACCCTGGGCTCAGCATGGAGTCTGCTTGAAATTCTCTCTCTGCACCTCCTCCTGGTTATGCATTCTCTCTCTCTCTCTCCCCCTCTCTTAAATAATAAATAATAAAATAAAATCTTTAAAAAATAAAAGGAATTGGAACAACTGCAATAATTACCAACTGATTTAATAAACAGCCAAAATGAATATTTTCTGTCAATGTGGAACCCACACACAGACATACAAAAAAAAAAAAATGTCTTATGTGTTCTTGAACTATAAGATTCCTTCCTTCTTTTCTTCCTTCTTTTTAAAAAACTTTTATAGAGATGATAAGTTAATTAAAAATATACATATATATATATATTGCTTAGTGGTTCTGGCTATTCTTGTCTTTTAATTCATTCAACAATTACTGCACACTAAACACTATCACAGCTTTAGTTTAAGCTTTGGTAATATTTACATGAAAAATATTGTCTGAACTTGAGGACTGCACAAGTCTATTGGTTAGATGGGTGCAAATTAGAAAAACAGGTGCCATAACAATAGTGTACTGTGTTTGAACTTTATGCAAATTTGAATTATGCAAGTTTGAAAGCATCATATAAAATATTAATAAAGTCTTATCTTATGCAAAAACTTTAAAATAGGGTAACTCAACCCTAAATTAAAAATTAATCAAAAGTGAATAATTTTAGGATTTATAGCAGAATGAACTATGAACTTGGCTAGTGAACTTGGCTTTCTATTGATACATGGTTGTGTCAATTTAATTGTTAGAAATTATGCACCAGAGGTAGGTTTTCAGAGGTAGGTTTGAATTGTTAGAGTTTTTTCAAATAAAATTTTCCTGTTTATCTCTCAAGATAAACAAATACACAAACAGGACCAGATAATACATAAAATGTAATTCTTATGAAAGTAAGAAGCTAAATAAGGCTGCTGCAGAATACTTTAGAGATGTAAGAACACTTTTAACTAAAGTTGGAAGTTTGTGTAGTTGTTTTCCAGTTAAATGAGGTAGCAAAGACTTGACCATCCTGAGAGATAAGTATATAGAGAAATGGCATGTTGAAGAGTAAGTGGTTTAATGACATCTACTCAAGAATAAAGAGAGTGAGGAGCAATTAGGGTGGTCATATAAACAAGATACAATGATTTGGAAATATTATACTGGTGATGATGAGTCATTGAGAGACTAGGTTTTTACCATAATTTCTTAACATAAAGCCATATTTTAAAAAAAAGATTTTATTTCTTTATTTCACACACACACACACACACACATGCACACACACACACACACACACACACACACACAGAGCAAAAGGAGGGAGAGCAGCAGACAGAGGGAGAGGGAGAAGCAGACTCTTCACTCAGCAGGGAGTCAGATGCAAGGCTCGATCCCAGGACCCTGCGATCATGACCTGAGCCAAAGGCAGATGCTTAACCAACTGAGCCACCCAAGTGCCCCTCAACATAAAACCTTACAATGACTCATTTTTTTTTTTAATGCTCATAATATCAAAAGACTCTACTAGATCTGACTCTCTATAACTGAATTTTTCAGCGAAGGGTAAAATATACTCCTGTGACACACAAGATTGAAAATGACTCAATCCAAATTAATAATAAATACTGGTGGAGGCTGTGTAACAATGGTCCCTCTCATTGGTGCTTAGTAGAGTAACTTGCAAAAGTTAGCACTCTGTAAATATGTTTTGAATTGAATCACATTTTATTTGATCAAATGAAGCAGCAGTAATTTACTTACTCCTCTGTTTCCAGTTTGAACATTTCCTTCTTCTCTTTATAATTAAGAATTCTATAACTCCCAAATAGCTCAGTCTTGAATTTCAAATTGATAAAATTCTTGTTTACCTATTTCAAACATCCTTCTGGGATAAAAAGATATTTTGTAAAAGCATAAACTGGCCTTTGTAAGTTTAAAACTCATAATGTAATATGACTTATAACCATTAATCTGGTTAGTAGTAAGCACTCAATGAATATTTTAATATATGAATGTAGTACATCTTGTATGATTTTGTTCCATTTTTAACTCTTTGCTGACAGATGTATGTTAGATTCTAAAGTATCTTAGCCAAGAAGGCATTAAGTCAGTACCTCTATTTTCCCCTTATTTCTAGTTATTTTAAAATACATTATTGGGGGCTTTTTGCTTCAATCTTTGGTAGATGAATTTGCTTCAGATCAACCTTTGTGCTGAAAACAACTTAAAAAGTTGATAGGAAAAAAAAAAATCTGTTTGAAGTCATCTGAAAGCTACCAAGGTAATGAGAACTTAATCTCAGAAGGAAGGGAAAACCAGAGAGGAAAGCCCAGTATTTAATAATGCTTTTGCCTTCAAACCATGTACTGATTCAAACACAGCTGAAAAGCTTCACAGAGTTTGTGAAGACTTACCTGGTTGATGGGAAAAAAAAAAAAGGAATTTAACATATGTCTTAGAGGAGGGACCCTTGTTTTAAAAATACCCAGTTGGGGCTCCAGAGAGCTGTTCCTAGGAATAAAAGATTGACACACATCTTTATATCAGTTCAGTTTTTTGATTGAATTAAAGAGCTCTTCTCCTAGCCTATGGTCTATTAGAAGCAAAACTAAATAGCCTCTGGAGGAACATAACATCAGAAAGATTATATCTTTAATTTTTCATATATACTATGTACCACTCATTGAAACACAGCCCAATTACAAAAAATACAAAGAGCGACTAAAAAGCAGGAGGGGAAACAAAATGGGAACAGATCCATAGAAGATCCGTACTGAAGTTACTGGATACAAATTTATGTATAATCATGATTAATACATTGAACAAATTAGGGATAGGTTGAGAATTTCAGCAGAGTATGAAAAAAAATCAAGTGAAAATGCCACAGCAACAACAACAAAAATGTATTAATAAAATTAAAAATTAAATGGACAGGATCTTCCATTTCTAAACAAAATGGAATAATGAGAAGCAAATTTTTCTTCCTTAGAATTTTCTCCACTTGAAATAGACAAAATCTGGAAAAGACATATAAAACAATAGTTTTCAAGAAACTAGATTTTAGGCAATGGAGAAAAATTATCTCTAGATCAAGGATGAATTTAGATGAATCCAATTAATTGTCCCAAGTTACAGCTTTGAGACAGTTTCAGACTATATTGTGAAGAAGCGGTTCCCTTCAAAAGGTTGAGCTGAGAACGTGGGGGGAACAGGCAAAATGGAATTTGCAGAACAGCCTCCTGGAAAGAAGGAGGATGCTCTGAGAAAAAAATATAGAGATCTATAGAGGATCATCTTAGAATATTCAACAGAGTACTAATCAGGACATGCAGGTCTAATCACCTAAAGTGAACAAAAGAAAACACTCAAGGATTTATAAGTAACAGTGCCTCATTGGCAGTCACATAGCGTTGGGAATACTGCTAATTTCCATTAAACAGACTAGCAACCTCATAATTCATGTGACATTAGATATAAAATCCAGTTAAGTCTTATGTCATGTTTGGAGAAAAATTAGCTTTAAAATTAGTACTGCTCTGGTGCTGCCCAACTGATATTAAAAGCAAAAGCATTTCCAAGTTAACTTAATTGCATTCAACAAAGCTCAAGATTTATAGAGATACAAAAGTGTCAAGTATATCACAAAGTAAAAGTCACACTAATCTGGCATCCAAGGCAAAAATTATCAGGTATGAAAAAAAGCAAGAAAATGCAATTCATGATGAAAAGAAAAGTAAGTTCATGGAAGCCAACCAGAACTAACAAACAGCTATAACTATAAATGGGCCATATTAAAAAAGATAACTGCCAACATGAAAGATTGAAAAGTACTCTAATCAAAATTATAGCATGAAATCTATACTGGCTGTGATTTAAAAAACTGGCAGTGAGTAGAATTAATGGCAAATTAGATATTACAAAGAAAATACTACTGGATTTGAACTGAATTTGTCAGCAATAGACAATCCAAAATGAAACTCAGAGAGAAGGATAAAAAAAATGTAAAGAGCATCATTGACCTGTAGAACAACACTGAGTGGCCTAATTTAAAAAACAGTAATCCTGGAAAATTATGGAAATTCCAAAAAAACTATGAAAAAAGTTCCAAGAATTTCAAGGAACCCCAACACACAAAGCACAAAGAAAACAGTGCTGAAGAAAATTATAATCACATTGCTTGAAACCAGTACTGCAGGAAAAAAACACTAAAGATGCCACAGAAAAACACATCTTATGTATAGGAGAATACAGATGAGATTGACAGCCAGCTTTCCAATGGGGGGGCGGGTGAAGAGATAGTGGAGAGCTGCTTAAAATTACTGAAAGAAAAAAAAAAGAAAAAAAAAACCACAATTCTGTATGCAGGGTAAACTATCTTTTACAAATGGAAGCAAAATGAAAACTTTTTAGACATACAAAATTTAAAATATTTCATCTTCATCAGACCCAAAACCCTACAGATATTTAAAAAAAAAAGTCCTTCGAGTAGAAAAAATGTGATATCAAAAGGAAGTATAATCTACAAACCTACACAAAAGTGAACAAAGGGCACTAGAAATGATAACTACATGGACAAATACATAATAACTTTTCTCTTTAAATCTCTCTGAAAATATAACTGGCTCTTAAAAAATAATGTACTATGGGGTTTATAATATGAAATGCATACCATATGGAAATATTAATAATGTTAACATATTAATTGAAACTAGATTGATAATTTAACCATAAAAATCATAAACCTTAAACAACCACTAAAATAACAAAACATGATTCATGACTAATAAGTCCTAAGGGGGGGATAAGAATTGCAGAAAATACTTAATTCAAAAGAAAACACAGAAGTGGAAAAAGAGTAAAGAACATGTGAGATAGAAAATCAACAGCAAAATAACAGAAATAAACCTAACCATATCAATAATCACGTGAAATAAATGATCTGAACACTCCTAATTAAGTCAGTGGTAGAATGGAGAAATGAGCAAGACCCAAGTACTTGCTCCCTATAACAAACCCACTTTAAATATATAAACACAAATAGGCTATAAGTAAAAGGATGAAACAAAATGTACCATGTTAATATTACTTAAAAGCAAGCTGAATTTCCTACATTAGTTTCAGACAAAGTAGACCAAAGAATTTTACCAAAAATAAAAATGACTGTTCATGTGATAAAAGGGTTGGTTCATCCGAGGTCCATAATAATCCAAATGTTCACGTTCCTCAAAATAGAGATTCAAAATGTACGAAACCCAGGATGCCTGGAGTCACTCCATTGGTTAAGCATCTGCGTTAGGCTCAGGTCCTGATCCCAGGATCTTAAGATCAATTCCCACAGTAGGCTCCTTGCTCAGTGGGGAGCCTGTCTTTCTGCCTGCCGCTCCCCCTGCTTGTGCTTCCTCTCTTGCTCTCTCTCT
This sequence comes from Mustela nigripes, assembly GCF_022355385.1. Lineage (NCBI taxonomy): Eukaryota > Metazoa > Chordata > Mammalia > Carnivora > Mustelidae > Mustela > Mustela nigripes. The sequence continues at coordinate 113,750,457 of NC_081561.1, forward strand.
TAAATAAATAAATTAATAAATAAAATCTTTTAAAACATGTATGAGGCAAAAACTGCTAGATTGAGGGAAAAGAAAGAAATGCACTGTCTGTAGTCAGAGAGGCCATCCCTCATTATATGATAAAATCAGGAAAGAGAAAATCACTTATGATATAAAAGATTTGAACTAATTTGAACTGACTGACATTTAGAATGCTCTAACCAGGAATGTCAGAATGTATACTTATTTAAAGTACACACAGAACATGAACCAAAATAGGCAAAATTGTTTGTCATAAAAAGCTCTCAAATATTATAAATGTAATTAAATTAGAACCACTAAAAGAAAGATCTCTGAAAAAAATTGTATTTGAAAATCAAATAGTATACTTCCAAATAACCCATAATACCAAGGAAAAAATCATTTGGGATACAAGCATGGACATGCAGACAAGATCAATAATCAAAAGAAAAAAAAATGTAGATAAATATAATAGAAGAGAACAAAAGAGAAATAATTATATGTTGTTGATTTAAAATATAAGTGAATATCCTATAAAAGTGCAATGTATACATAGCATTAATTTGTTCTACTATCTTTGCTTTGTGATATTATACTCGCTAGGGTAACCATTAAAATAATAAAAGGATATTTAACTAGCAATCTAAAAGAGGAATGGAGTAATTTTAAAAATACTGAAGGAAGTCAAAAGAAGTAAACAGAGTAGAAAAAAGAAAAAAGATTAAAGCATAAAGGATAAACAAGTAAATCATAAATTTAATTCTAAATACATAAAAATTACATTAATATAAGTGGTCTGAATATTCAATTAAAAGATATGATTGCTTAAACTTTCTTATGAGACACATATCATGCATAAGTATACAAAAATAAAAGCTAGAAAAAGATTTATCGCATGAACACCAACAAAAGTAGAGCTGGATTTGGAAATGTACTGTATCAGAAAGAAATCTCTTTTAAGGCCATGGTCATTATTAGAGATAATCAGAAACGTGCCATAATGATAATGTGGTTGATCATTCAGGAATCTGTAAAAAATTCTTAAAAAATTGAATATGATGGATTTAACAGAAATCACTCAAAAGGGATAAGCATAAATTTGACTTATGTATAAGGAGCAATAAACACATTTATAATCACACAATGAGATTCTAACACTCACTTCTGAGTGAATGACAGTAATAAGACAACAACAAAAAATAAGTAAGTGTAAAAAAAAAAAAAACGGAACAAATATGACCAAGAAATTTATGTCACTGACATATATGGAATATGGAATCTAAAACTGAAAGATGTATTCTTTTCAAGTACACACGGAACACTTACCAAAATAGACTATATGTTGGTCCATCATGTGAATTTTAATAAATTCATAAAGGACTTAAATGATAGAAAGTATCAGTTTTGACAATAATGAAATTAGAAATAAAAAATAAAAGGCAATTTAAAATTCTAAAATCCTAAAAATTATATCCCGTTAAATAATTCAGGAGGCAATCCCATTAAATAATTCAGGAGGATCTCTAGTAGAGATCAGAGAATATTTGGTAATGTTCTCAACTGAATCATAATAGAAAAACTACATATCAGAATTTGTGGGATCCAGTTAAATCCCATGCTCTGAAGATTCATAGACTTCCAAATTGTATGTAGGAAAAACACTGAAAGAATGAATAATAAACTATCCATGTATTCATGTCAAAAGTTAGAAAAGGAACATAAAATTAAAGAAAGCAGTAGGAGTAACTAATAAAGTACAGACTTTGGAGACATAAAAACAATGACAGAGGAGATGAACAAAAGAAATGTTCATTGTCTGAAAAATCCACTACAAAGACTGATAAGAAAAAGAGGGGAGGTACAATAACCAATAGCAGGAATAAAGAATTGAACATTAATGATTTTAGATTCACTAAAATCTATTTTTTATAAAATGTCTACAGTAGACACTCTCCTTTCACACTGAATTTTAATGAAGTATAGAGCACATTTTAAAATACTCTTTCAAGTCTCAAATTTCCACTTTGTACTTGGCGAGGCAACTTAATGACCCTTAATTTTTCTGAACTAATGACCCATAATTTTTCTGAACTGTTCTTAATTATGTGTGGGCTGGCTTCTGAAATCAGTAAAAATTCCCCTCTTTTTCCATAAAAAAAATTTCCACTTACTTTTAATTTTCAAAGAAAAGAACTATAGTCCCAAACAACATTTAACAGTGATAAACTAGGTCTTTCTTTCTTGAATATTATGAGTTTGTGAATTCTTTTTTGTCTTGTTCCAATAAATTATAGTCTTTTACAAAAAGATTTATCTATTTTAGAAAGAGAGAAGGATAAAGAGGGAAGGAGGGGAGAGGTGTAAGGGGAGGGTGGGAGAGAATCTCAAGCAGACTCCTAGCTAGGCTCAGAGCCCTGTGTGGGCTGATCCCATGATCCTGAGATCATAACTTGAGCTGAAACCAAGAGTCAGATGCTGAAAGGAATGAGTCACCCAGGTGTCCCAATTGCAGTCCTTTTTCAATGCCCAGATTACTTTCTTATATGCCAATGAGAGCTTCTCAGGTTGACTGGATCCTTTTCATTTTCATATGACAACATTAGTCTTTCACAAATTCCTTGATTCCTAGGAAAATGATGTTTTAGATTCATCTTGTGCATTCATATCCTGCCCTAAACCTGAAATTAGCCCTTTCCCCAAAGACCTCCGATTCCTTTAGCAGAAATTATGTTTAGAGACCAAAGGTGGATCTTCTTTGCCATCGGGTTGCTATTGATTCTTGTTCTTTGTAGTGTATACAGCTAGAAATACACATTATTAGAAAGGAAATATAAATCATAAATTTATACTCGTATTGCAAAATCAAATTTAAGATTATAGAGTTTTACTTGATCTCTCTGATTTTATATTTATATCTCTTTTTTCCTACATTGAAATCTTGGTTCTAATAATATTGACATGTAGTCTACTTCCTTTATATACACATAAAATAATTTAAAAATAATACTTATTTTATTACTACTAATTGTACTGTTTGTGGTTTAAGATTTCTCTCTCTCTTGCCTTTACTCTATAACTTACTAGAAATATATTGTCAAAACGCATTGTCTTTTTTTTTTTTTAAAGATTTTATTTATTTATTTGACAGACAGAGATCACAAGTAGGCAGAGAGGCAGGCAGAGAGAGAGGAGGAAGCAGGCTCCCCACCAAGCAGAGAGCCCTATGTGGGGCTCAATCCCAGGACCCTGGGATCAAGACCGGAGCCGAAGGCAGAGGCTTTAACCCACTGAGCCACCCAGGTGCCCCAAAT